>NC_039259.1:15389733-15394733 GCF_003368295.1 Carassius auratus | reverse complement strand
TGGTACGTCATCTCCAAAAAAAAAAAGAAAGGCAGGAAAAAAGAACATTTTAATTTGCTTAATTAATTAAAGCAGTATTCACCAGTCATCATTATGACCACTGTTCCCCTGGTATTAAAAAGCTATATAAACCCAGGATGTGATGCTTCATTTGGAACCACTCATCACTCCCCCTTCCTCTCGTTTGTTCTTGCCCAGCAGAAAGCGTTCAAAGACACCAGTCAGTACGTGGTGGGAGAACTGGCGGCGCTGGAGAGCGAGCAGAGGCAGATCGACACGCGGGCCTCGCGTGTGGAGAAGCGTCTGCGCTATCTCATGGACACAGGTACGCCGCCCAATTACACTGTAAACAGTTTTGGCAAATTGAGCGTTCACAAACTCTTATGGAGTTTGGGAAGTGTGAATCTTTGAAGCCGGGGTGTTGGGGCGGCAGCGGGGGATATGAAAAGGGGCGGTGAGGATGCAGGGAGGCTCTCTGGGCCGCAGTGATAAGAGAGCCTTCATGGGAGCTGATAACTAGTGCTGATAGCGTCCGCCAGCCAGCCACTATTGAACAGTACCGTGCAGCCATGCGCAACAGAACCCCATATCTGGCCTTCAATGATATGCTGTAGAAGAGAGAGAGAGAGAGAGAAGGAGGGAGAGAGGGGGATACGGCAGAGGGGTAAAGGGTGAAGAGGGGAGGAAAAGAAACGGGGAGGGCTGCTGTTTGGGGGCTGGACCGAAAAGGAAATGTTGAAATAATGAAAGACACATATTAATAGATACATGCTCTTGCTCTCCTCCTCCCTCTCTCTCTCTCCCTCTATCGCTCTCTCTTCTCCTCGCATATACACATATGAAAGGATGTGGGGTGATCTTTCGGGTGTGTATAGCAGGGAAAAGGAGCTGCGGAGCCTTTGTTAAAACATGGAACTCCGTTCTGAGACTCCAGTGCCTCAATAACTAAAATTTACGAAAAGCTTCCTTGCATCCAGATGCTGATACGAAACAATCATTTCTCACAAGAGTAGTGTCAGGAAGCGGGGTTGAAAAAAGGAGGGGAAAGTAGACAGTTGAATTTTTATGCTTCTCCATCACATTGAGGATGATATCATGACTATCAGAGTTTTGTGTTTGCCCAACCTTCCATCCCTCCCTCGCTCGCTCGCTCTCTTCACACTCACCTGGACCCTGTTGAAGTCAAAGCTGCTGTGTCCGTTTGAAGAGTTTTTTTTCTCGCTCTGAATGATAGATGGCTTGAATGCCCTAGCAGGTGGAGAACCAAACCAGACATTTCGGCAAGATTTACACACTCACACACAGAAATAAGAGGCGCAGTTACACACCAGACCACATTAAGTCTCACCTTAATGTGCTTACCTGACTGAGCTAGGGCATGCATTTCAGCACTGCGAACAAGTGCACCCATGCCGCTCTCAGGTTCACAGACAACATAGTCTGCCAGAAACTGTCTCTATAGCTAAATATACACAAAACATATGTTATGCTCAGAATACACATATTGAATATAATCATGCTTAGCTGTGTTGCACTGTATCAATACAAGTATTATAAATGAGTATTGTTTATTGTCATACGTTTTTTGACTACATATTTCAATTTTTTTATAGCATGTCATTATTTTTTATGTAACTAGAAATTATTCAGAAAAATATGACATATAAATATATATGTGATATGTACAGTTAGGGTTGCCCCCAATATAATAGTAATATATAACTGTTATTGTGTGTGTGTGTGTGTGTGTGTGTGTGTGTGTGTGTAGACAGAGAAAAAGAATATGTACTATACCCTGGACCACAAAACCAGTCATAAGGGTCTTTTTTATGAAACTGAGATTTCTGAAAACATCTAAAAGCGGAATAAATAAGTTTTCCATTGGTATATGGTTAATTAGGATCAGACAATATTTGGCCGAGATACAACTGTTTGAAAAAATGGAATCTGAGGGTGCAAAAAAAAATCAAAATATTGAGAAAATTACCTTTTAAAGTTGTTCAAATTATCTCCTTAGCAATGCATATTAGTAATCAAAAATTAAGCTTTGATATATTTTCGGTAGGAAATGTACAAAATATCTTCATGGAACATGATCTGATTTTGTGGTCCAGGGTCACATATTTAGAAAATATATTCACAACAACCATTCAATGATGACTGAAAACAAATAAGCAAAAGATAATTAAATGTGTCCGCATATCTGTACACACACGTATAAAGTTATATTTATATACATATAAAAACTGTATTAAGAACTACTCGTGATCCCTGATACCCCTCCCCCTCTCATTATACGCTCTGCCGTAGTCTGCTGGTTTTTTGCGTTTGCTTCCCAGATGAATTCACAGTAATTGGGCTGGTTAATTTATTTACTGTGTGCAGTTCACAGCACATTAAAGAATGAAGATAATTGAACACGAATTGTCAAGTGTCTTCTGATATCAGGCGTATTACAGAAGGGAATGCGTATAAAACTCTATTTCCATGCAACCATTGTTTATGGTAATTAAGTACACAGATGTATTCCTTGGTTGCCTTCCAAGCTTATGGCGACTGCCATTGTTGTCTTCTATTAATATGTAATCAGTAAATAGTTTAATTTTCTAATCTGCAGTTGGAGAATTCACTTTCTAACAGCTCTTAATTATGGCAGAGCCCTAATGATGCAGCCGCTGATGGGCTAGGAGGCCGTAAACGGAAGCAGAGTGCTCGGGGGGGAACGCAAAGGCCTGTGGTGGCTCCTGCCTAATGAACTTGTTATTCCCACACCAGAGGGAGCACACACACACACACACACACCAGCAGCTCAACCATTACCCCTCAGTTAGCCACATCCCTGGAATTACGTCTAAATATGTTATTGTCACCTGATTTTCTAAACATATCAATTTTGAACATTTGGCGAAATCAAAAGCGAGAGGAGAGCCATTCGCTCTTGCGCCATTCTGTCCGAGCACAATACCGTCCCGAATCACATAGAATTTTTTGAGCATGCAGCATTGAAATGTGTGTAAATGTTATCTGCACGGCTTTTGATATTCAGCAAGCCCCTGAATGCATCTCCCTGACATCTGCTCAGCATGCATTTATGCACACATATGATTTTCAAATTGCTTTATAACCTGCAACAATGAACGCAATTATGAAAATAATGGCATTTAAAGGCGCTCTAAAGCCCACACACCTACAGAGTTCTCGATAAGAGATTTTTAAAAAAGCACAGAGGAAAAGAATGAGTTTTAGGTGAGATTAACATATGTTTTAAAAATTGCACTTGACTCTGATAAGATTGACACAGGTTTATTGCATGCTAATCCGTTCTCTTTTTCTCCGCCGCGGTCACAGAAATTCATACAAGACGGATATCGTCAGCTTAATGCAGTTTACAGACAAGTCATCACAGTAGTCTGTGCTGGAAAAACAGACGCAGAGCGGTGTCAGAAGAGGCCCGTTATGTTTGTTTTATTCACCGGAGACGTAGCCGTCTTCTGGGCTTCTTAACGGATGTGCACCTTTTTATATTTCAGTCTCAAAACGTCAGTCCTTTTTTTTTTTTTTTTTGCCTTTCCCCCTCAGTTTTCCCACATTAACTCACCGTGCCCACATTCCAAGGCAGTGTTGGCCATGCAGAAATAATTGCTTGAGTGTCTGCGTTTATAGATCTCAGCTCCGCCAAGACCGAAATGGAATTGCTTGTGTGGCTAAGGCAACATGCTTGTAACCAGCCCCTTAGTTTGACTAAAGATTTAAGCTTGGCTACGTGAGTCGCATTGGGAAATGGTCTCCAAGCTCAGACAACAGCTAACAGCTAACACAGCTTTAAGTATATTATCAGGCAAGTTCTTTCAGAAACGTATTGCTAAAGAAGCTTAACATTAATTATTGTAACTTTGGGAAGATTACATCCACAGCATGCTTGTAAGCGGTGGCATAGTCCTCTTGACCTCCTATGCAAGAGCTTAAAGACACTAGAATGGCATTTCAGCTGCATTAATAGGATAACCAGTATAATCTTTCCACAGTAAGAGAAGGAAAAGTGTTTAGAGCATAATACTCGCCCCGGTTCTGGGGACGAGACGGGTTTTGTGATGTCTCTCGCAATCGGCACGCACCGGGCTCTATCGGCATAATCGCAAACTCTTTTTCTCTTCCTCTCTGCTGATCTCTTTCTTCTGTTGTCTCTCTTTCAATTCTCTTTTTTCCTCTCTTCTCCCTCTGTCCTATTCTTTCTCCTCCATGGGATTAGCATGCTAGTTCGCTAGCTTGTCCACTCTAATTTTAAAGACCAAAGACCTCGTTTAGCCTTCCTGCTAAGCGTGCGCCGTGAGTAGCGGGAAAGTAAGCCTGGAGACAAACGCAGGAATTCGGCTCATAAGGATGGCTTTTATCGGCACGACCAAAGGCCAGCGCTGGATCAGGAGGTGACCGCCTATTCAGGTTTAGTGCTGGACTATGTGCTCGACTTCAAGAGCTGGTTAACATCAGAATGGTCCATTTTCAGCTACTGGCTTTTGTGGCCTTTGTTCTTCCCGCTGGTTTTAATTCTCACCGGACCGTTACGCACGCAGCGTTGATTGCCTTTGTGAAGTCATGTATTCTCGCTACCTAATATAAACAGGTTAGACCTTTAGCCTAAATTAATGCATGTTGTAAGACATTAGCACAACTCTTGCGTTTGTCCAGTTTGTTGCAATGGTCTCTGGAAGTGAGAAGGAAAACGCCTCACATCAGCCCCTTTTAATCTCCGAGGCTGTTTGAATGCTCGAGAGGCAAACACAATTTAATTAGTTAAGTTGCATTGACTTTGCATTGAAACCCCCCCAGCAATCCCTCCCTCCGAAAGCTTTTCCCAGATGTGAAGAGGGTTTTTTTTTGGTCTGGTGTCAGGCTTTCAAACATTCTTTAACAGTTGGATGAAAGGGGATTTTAAGGAAGATTAGAGAAGGGGATCCTCCAGGCATTGTCTGAGAATCTTAAGATAAAGCGCACGGGGTGGA
>NC_039259.1:15336290-15389633 GCF_003368295.1 Carassius auratus | reverse complement strand
CCCACATCCTGACGCTCCACGTGACTTCATTCCCTTCACCTTGCAGACTCAGTACACACGAATCAGCCCTTACAATGAAATCCACTGGCCTTCTGGATTCAACAATGTAAGAATAATACCACATACTAACTGTTTAAACCAGCTCCATTGCGGTTTAACCATGACTAATATTTTTACATTTTGTCCATTTGTTTTTTCACACCTAGGATGTGGATCTTTATCACGAGAAGACAAAGTACTTTTGTGTGTCCGAGCTGCTGGAGACGACCCGCTCTGGAAGTGGCCTTCCTCTGCTACGATATGACAGTTCATTTGAGAGCATGGCTGCTGCTCTGGAAGAGAGAGGTTTGTTTTCAGTAAAGGTCCCCAAACTTTGGCCTTGTTCCTTCTCTTTGTATGAAGCTTTAGCAGCTTGACAAATCTCTTTATGTGGTCTCAGGTTCCCGAAACTACACAGTGCAGTGATTCGCACCCATGTGCTGATCCAGCATTACTCTCTGGCCCTGATGGCAACAGCGGCGGCCAGGCTTTACAGGCTCTGCAGAAGCACATCTCAGTGGAGACGCTGGAGATGGTGCAGTGCCTTCTCAACACATCCCAGCGGTGTCCCAGCCATCACGGTCACATGCTGCTCCTGAGGATCCCCTCCCCAGCTCTCGCTGCCTTCGCTCACCAGCGCCTCTGCCATGTCCGCAACAGACTCGGCCTTCACAAGCAGTTTGAGGTCATCCTGGGGGATCCATGCTCTGCTCTCACTGTAGGAAAACACTTCTTGGACCAGCTGAGGGTATTTCTTTTAATCTTTTTTTTTTTTTTTTTTCAATAAATAAAATTTGTTCTTGTGTCCATATTCTACTTTATATCCCTAAATCATAGATCATTTTGCTTTTTATATGGCTCAGGTATGGCTGAAAATCTTGGACCCAGACTGGGCTCCTCTGACATATCTAGAGCTGGAGGCTTTACCTTGTATCCTCATCTTAACCGGCATGGATCCTCTTGGAGAGTCTTTACCCAGGTAAAACACTCACAGGAACTAAGTTGTTGACTTGAATAAGCTTGATGTAAAACGTTTGTTATTTTTTTAGACAACATTACAGGCATCCAGCGCTTTTTATTGCATTTCATGTAATTAAAACTACTTAAGAGTAGTTTCCTAGAAATGATTCATCAATCATTAAATTAGCAAGCTATAAAAGGCCCACTTTGTTAGTCCAAATAATGGTTTTGGGAAATTGCACAGGTCTGCTAAACTTCAGAAAAATTGTTACCTGTTGCAATTTTACTCAAATAGTTTGTGCTGTTTAGTTTAGTTTAGTTTAGAGGTTATTTGACAGAAGTTGACAAAGAGCAATAATATATTATATATAAAACATCTTGCAAGCTTTAGTAGTTCAGTTTTTTTAATGTCATTTTTTTTTAAACAAGATCATTCATTTAGTATGTTAGTATGAATGGTTCATTAGTAAATCAATCTGAATCCAAATGAATCATTCATACATTTAATAATCACAAATGATTAGAAATGGAAAATTCATGGAAATTCTATGGTCAAATAGAGTCTTAGCAAAAGAGTAGTTCTTAAAACAACAGCTTTACTCTGATGGTTTATACTCAGGCCTCCTGTGTGGTTCCTCTGTCCTCAGGTCTCTGAAGTACTGTGACCTGCGTGTTATCAGCTGCTGGTCTGCAGCGCACCACTCTCGAGCAGGAGCTGGGGTTGGCCGCGTACCTGCTGAAGACCAAACAAGATGCCCAGCTCGGGCCGCACGCACGCTGTGACCTGTCTGAGAGTGACCCGGAAAAACTCAGCAGCACTGACAACGAGGATGAGGAGGTTGTAGTGGATGGTCAGTATTGCAAAACCAGAAAATATGAAGAATTGACTAAACTGAGAATAAAGCTTTTTATTTTAAATATATAGGAAATGATTTGGTATATGTAAAAACTAAATTGGACGAACATTGACATGATGAAGGCACACCATAACTGCCCCAAACCTTCAGACAGCCAGAGAAAAAGACTCAAGCTATTAGTCAGCTCAGTCTCATGCCATCTGAGTTTTAACACAGTCTTCAAAACAGCTTTTGGGAGGAAGAGGATTCACTCCCGAGAATGCAGCATCTTCTTGTTATCCTTCAACACCTCGTGTAAGGAAGTAAGAGGAAATGGAGTGACTACTGTTTCATCCTTTGGGAGACATTTCCAAAAATATGTCCATAATTGTTTAAAAATGACTTCAAATTAAAATGAAGGATAACTTTCAACAAGCTTTGTATTGTTTCATTGCCTGTAGTATATGTTAATGAAGTATGTATATTCTTTCTCCACGTTACCTGCCCCATGTTTATTTGTCGGCAGAAGTTGTCCTTTAATTGTAACACTGGGCTGTTAGTTAAAACATGCCTTACAAAAGTGCCTGTAATTCTTGGACCAAATGTAAGTTGTAGCATCATTCTTTCAATTTCAAACCATTTTTTTCTGTTTATATAACGTATACTGAATAAATAAAACTGATATTCCTGAGTGGAGTGCCTAAATTTGCTTTGATGCTAATAAAGCATGTGAAACAGGTCTGTTTTGGGATTTAGGATAAGATAAGATTCCTGAAACTGGTGAATTCAAAGGTCGTACACACTTACATACTTCTCTCACCCTGACCTTATCTCTCTGGTGGTCTTATAGTAAACAACGATCTTCCCTAAACTGGGTAACCCAGGCCTCCCCAGCTGGCTCTCAGCACCCTCAGTCTGACTGGACTCCTTTGGATCCAGACAAGCAGCCCAACCAGAGGCGGCAGTCCAAGTCCACCTCATCCGGCTCTTTCGTCACACACAGGCCTCTCCTCTACGGCGGAGCTGCTCCTGGGCGCCGCAATCTCAGCCGCCCTCCAGTGGTGCTGCTGCCTAAAGCCATCTACGACCTCATCACACACAGTGGATTCCAGTGGCCTGCCCAAGTCCAGCTTCCTTCCTCCTCACTCTGCGGTAGAGTGGGTCAGCTCCTTTAGACCCCTCCTCAGCAAAATGATGACCTGCACCGAGCAGTTCGCATTTACTATCGCCAGTGGACGGTCCCCAACACCCCACCACATGGACAGCAGCAACCGAGCTGAAGGCCGCACCGATAACTTCCACCCCACGAAAGCTGCTGCTAAGTGGGCCACCTCAGGTAAACAAGCACCTGAAAACACTGGATGCTACTGTCAGTATTTGGCTGCTAGGTTTCAAATGGAATTTGTTATGTGTGTCCAGGTGGGAAGACTGGGGCATATCTGCAGTTTCTGGGTATTCTCTCTCGCATGCTGATCAGGCTGATGGAGGTGGACATCTACGATGAGGAGGACATCAACTGCAGTAAGTATTATATTATATCGCAAATGTTGTAATATGATGTCATATGTTAACACTTTAGGCACTAATTTTTATTGCTAGCTAGTTGCTTATTAGCTTGCATATTACTAGCAAATTGGCTGTTTATTAGTACTTATAAAGCATGTATTAATGCCTTATTCTGCATGGCCATAGTTTAATGGGTATAGTAGTAATCCTTCCCCATACCTAAGCTACCTTACTATTATAAGCAGCCAATTAGGAATTTATTGAGCCAAAGGTTTTAGTTAATAATGACAATTGTTCCCCAAACTAAAGTGTTAGCTGATACGTCTAAAGTGTACCAAATATTCAGTCAGTTAAATTAGCACATATTGGTCTTCTGTTGGACTCATAAGTTTTCATTTCTTCAGGAGTCTTGCTACACTAGCGCTGTATCAGTGAACTGATTAATACCTTTTTCTCCAGACTGCGAGAAAGATTTGGTGCGTTATCATCAGGCCCATTGCATTGTGGCCCAATACAGACACTTTACAAGGGATGCCCTTTGATTACACCATCCATGATCCTAAATACGAGGACATCAGCACTGTCTACTCACCAGACTTCACTCCAAATTCAAATGGTGAGACCATCAAGTCGATCACATAGGGTTTAGTTGAGCCCTACTATAGTAGTTCTGGCTATTTTAATAGGCTAGTATAATTGAAATGGTTTGTTTATTTCTTTAATGCTTTAGATGGAAACTCCAGAAGGCACGAAGATGTGTATCTACACAGGCGAACGGCACGGATAAACTCTCTAAATATGCAGCTTACAACACATACCATCATTGTGAGCAGTGTCACCAGTATATGGGTTTCAATCCGCAGTATCAGGTGAGCCCTAATACAGTTTATTACACAGCGCTCTTGAATGCTTGAATCTGACTGGTCACTGGTACCATTGAGATTCTGATCCATAGACTAATCTATATTATTATGTGTGTGTTTTGGTCTGACTGTATTTTGTAGTCCACCCTGCATGCCTTTACCTTCTCTCACCTTCTACTGGGAGAGGAAATCCAGCTCTACTTCATCATTCCCAAATCCAAGGAGCATCACTTCTCCTTCAGCCAATCAGGAGGCCAGTTGGAGAGTATGAGACTGCCCCTCACTTCCGATTGGGTACAAACCAGCAGTCAACTAGTAGAGGCAAAATGTGCCATGAGTACATGATAGAAATTACATGTTCACTGAATAGTTTTAATATACAGCTACTGTCTTCTTTTTAAATAAGCTTGACAACTGACGCCAGATTTGATGTTTACAGAATCCTGATGCCATCAAAAGCCCAATATTCACGCCCACCACTGGTCGCCATGAGCACGGCTTGTTTAATCTGTATCATGCCATGGAAGGAGCCGCCCACCTGCACATTCTAGTGATTAAAGAGTACGAGATGGCCGTCTACAAGAAATACTGGCCCAACCATATAATGCTTGTCCTACCCACTATCTTCAATGGAGCTGGAATAGGTAACCATCAGGAGATTATCATATTGATCTATTGATGCTGATGTCAGTGAGGTCTTTAATAAAGTTGCCTTCTCTCCCATGTACTCAGGAGCAGCTCATTTTCTGATTAAAGAGCTGTCTTATCATAACCTGGAGTTAGAGCGGAGCCGGAGAGTGGAGCATGGCAGTCGGCCACAAGACGTCTGGCCCTTCATCATCCTCGCAGACGATTCTTGTGTAATGTGGAACAGTGTTGACATTGATCCAAAAAGGTGCTTCATTTTGTGATTTCATTTATTTACAATTAGATGTATCCAGTCCTCATAAAACACTGAGATTGGTCAAGAAATATAGGAACAGAATTTCAATATTGGTCCATCACTTTTTGTCTATGTATGTTTTTCAGCGGTACCGCAGGGACAGAAAGAAATGTGTCCTTGAAACAGGTTCTTCAGCACATGGAGTCTTCTCCAGATATTGCTCAATATGGCTTATGCGGGATGAGGAAGTGGTCCAGTCGTGGAGGTGGGGCCGGACAGCAAAAAGAGCCCTTCTCGCGTGGACACCTACACGACTTCCTGCTACTCAACGTGGACCTCACACAGAATGTGCAGTACAACCAGAACCGGTGAGTTTCTAGAAGGTCCAGCTACTTTGGTTGTCACTTCCTCCATTATTGTTCAAGTATATTAACATCTCACTCTCTCCACAATAGTTTCACATGTGATGATGTGGACTTCAACCTGCGTGCCCACAGTGCAGGCCTCCTCATCTGCAGGTTTAACAGCTTCAGCGTGATGAAGAAGCAGATCGCCATTGGTGGATATGAGACCTTCATCATCAAGACCAAGGCAAGGTTCTAATCAACATCCAAAACTGTATTGATGTCTTACTTTATAGATCTGTAATATCAATCATATTCCGTGCAACTACTATAATAATGGTTCTTATAAATTCTCCACAGATGACTGATGTCCCCACCACAATCCAGCCTACTCAGTACATCTGTGCTCCAGACAGCAAGCACCTGTTCCTGGCCACCCCAGCTCAGCTACTGCTGGAGAAATACCTCCAGCACACCAGCCATCACCTGTTCCCCCTCAGCGCCCAAAACTACAGCCACCCCGTCCTCTCTGTCGACTGCTACCTGAACCTCGGCCCAGAGGTACTTCAACAGACCATTAATACCTTAAAACATTCCAGAGTAAACTGATGTAGGTTTGGACAATTGGAGTTGAAATCTCAATTGCAATTAAATAGAAGCACTGCATGTTTCAGAGAATCGCAAAACTCCATCTGTGCATGTGCTGGTATGGATGGCTTCAGATGTGCATATGGGAAAGCAATGTGGCATATAAACCCACTGTTGTCAACAAAGGTGAAGCTGTTAAAGCAGTTTTCTGCCTAAATAAAAGCTGGTTTAATGTTTGACAAATTAAGAATTAGGACTATAATTGTTGTCGATGCATTGTAAAATAAAATTATAACATTTCTACTTAATTGTTTGTCTGTTTGTTTTTTACTGTGAAATATAACAATAGTAAAAAAAATACTTTTTATATTATTATTATTATTATTATTATAGAATCATATTGATTTTGGGCTAAATTTTGCAGCCCTATTATATTTTTAAATTTCATTTGAAATCATAGTCACAGTTTATTTAACTAATTAATTTTTTTTAGTTAAATTAAGTTTTGAGACAATGTGTGTGTCTGTGTGTGCGTGTGTGTGTGTGTTTTCCCAAATCTTGCAGCCCTGAATTGGTGGAACTAGATGGTAATATCATGGTTCTTACCTGTTGCATCGCCACTGTGTGATCTATCCTCCATGGTTTGACATGAAATAGTATTTTTGTTTTGTTGTCTGTTCCCAGGTGACTGTTTGTTTTGTCAGCTCCAGACCTCACTCTGTTAACTTCAGCACTACTGGGCTGCTCTTCAGTGGCCTCCTCTTATACTTCTGTGATTCCTTTGTGACTCCTGGATTCCTTAAAAAGTTCCAGTTCCTGAAAGGTAAAGACCAGGGAGATAAATAATATATCCATCTATCTGTCTGAAAATGATCCTCTGTTTAATAAGTATTTGCTCTTTTTTTGCTCCAGGAGCCACTCTGTGTGTGATCGGTCCTAACCGCAGCTCTCTGCGTCAGACTGTAGTTCGTCTGGAACTGGAGGAGGAGTGGAGGTTTCGTCTCAGCGATGAGTTTCAGACCGCCAATGCCAAAGAAGACCAGCCTCTCTTTTTCCTCACAGGAAAACACATATGACAAGTCAATCACAACTGTCCTGTCTGTATATAACATACGCTCTGTATATAATGCACTGGATGTGCTGTAAATCTACTGCTTGCTTGCTGTTGTTGTTGTTGTTTCTCTCTCTATCTCTCTCTCTCTCTCTCTCTCTCTCTCTCTCTCTCTCAGTCTCTCTTTTTAAGATCATACAGGAAATGTATAAGATTAGATTATTGCATTACATATAGATGCACCATCAAAACCAGATTTACTCACATCTTTGTTTAAAATGTATTTATTTACTGTGACCTTTCTGTTTTTATTTTTTACGGTGTGGTGTTTTAATAGTTTCTTTCTGTCACCGCCGGATCTTTTAACGTAAGCTTAATGCACAGTTATGAAGTGTTAAAAGAACAGATTGAAGTATTTTGTAGAAAAGAGTATTTTTGTAGCTGTGTTTGGCGTGTTTTGTGATGAGGGCGTAATGTCATTAAAGTACTTATGTCTTACTGTATGTCTGTCCTTTTTTACACATTTCAAATCTCTAGTCTCCGCTGTACCACTGTATGAACACTAGAGAGCAATCACAATCACGTTTTTACCGCCTGAAGGAAATTATAAATCTATTCAACCATTTCAACACATCTTCTCAGCATCATACTCATACTCAGGATGGGAGCATTATCCTGCTTATCATGCATAACATGTCCTCAAGGCATGTTATGTAACAGTTAACAGCATGTACCATTCGTCATTCTGTTAATAAGGGATCAATGTGTCACTCAAAATGTTTACAGCAACCACTGCATGTGTCACGTTTCTGTGGAATCCCACACCATCCCCAAACACGACTGCAGCTTGCAGTTAAATTCATCGGTGTCACTCTTAGGATTACATATCATTCAATCATAAATCATTTGGAAATCAATCCACGGTAGGTTGCTGAGTACACTCAATCTTTGAGCTAAAATACAGCATATTTGTGCTAGCCATTTGTCATATTCAGCCATTCAAATGTAACTCAGCTTCTTAAGAGCACACACACAGTCTGTCATCGGTACTGTATGAATGTTTATGTCATCTTCTCTGAAGCAAGTGGAAACAGTGTGTTGCAAGTGTACATTCTGGCCGTCTCTGGTGGGGTAAGGGTCAGTCAGCAACATCATAACCCGCCCCTCCTGAAATGACATGTGACATGATCTGACACATGGTCTTTAACTTTTTTGTGTGTTAAAATATAAAAATCCATTATAATTATATATTTTTCATCAAAATTCAGAACTTATAAATAAACTTAAACCAGTTCAATATTTGGTTGTTGTATGAAAATAATTGACTTACACTTAATTTACTTACACAAACTACAACAATTTTGTCCATATTCAAGTTTTTATTTCTTCAAATGTTAGTGGGAATGGTTAGTGTGAACAGTGAAGATCATGCTCAGTCAAATATAAATCTACCACAGGCACGAGGTAGCACAAAAGCACAGTTCTGATATTCAGATTAACATGATTTCAAGTGTAGTAGTGTTTCATACTACAGTTCAATACATGAGAAGTTAATACTTAGTAACTTAAGTTTTAAATAATAAATTGCTACAACACTTCAAAGTCAACGCAGAAATCATCTGTCGCCTGTCTCAGAGCAACACAGAATAGTTGCACTGTTACATGAATGAATCATTGTTTGAAACGAATTGTTTTAATGAATGATTCAATGAATCCCCTCTCTCAGAGCGGGCATGACCGCTTGAAGCTCTTCATGCCAGGCCTCTCAAGTTTCGCCTGTGGACACCATTCCAAGAAAACACTTGGTAAAATTAGTATACAAAAACACCTTCAAGCCCAGTATATAGCTCACTGCTCAGTTGTTAGCACAAGCATTGCTCTATATTGACTATAGTCTCAGCTTTAGTAAAGGCTTATTTCATATACACGCGTGGATAATAGAAAAATGATAGCAGAGGATCAGGTGGAAGGATACAATGAGAGATTCAGCCCAAATGAGACGAGCTGGACATGGGTAACACACCATGATTTGTCAGTTTAATATTCAGTATGATGGACTAAAACACTGAAAAATGTCTGTCTGAGATAGATATTATAGAAACATGATTTAATTAGTTTAATGAATAGCTTTTTGAATAGCTTTAGTGTTTCATAGCATATTCTACGTGTGTTGATTGTGGCATGAATGATTGTTCTGAAATAATTATTTTCAAATAAGGTTCGCACTTCAGGAACAAATTATTAGCATGTTCTAATAAAAGTGTGAATGATATGCATGGGTTTGAGAACATTTTCTAGAATTTTATATGATTTGCATATTTCTTATATTTTGATGTTTATTAATTAGTCTGTAAATTGTGAGGAGCTTTTGGCACCTGCATGTCAAATGTCCCGTTAGGCTGAACTGAGGGACGGTCCATCGGCAGAGACATGTTATGTGACCTAGAACCAAAGAGCATTGAGTGCGTCACTGTGTCTGATTACACAAGCATTTCCAAATAAACTGACCAGGTTTGGGTTCAACCTCGGAGCAAATTCACTCTTCAAAGTGTTTGGACGTCTGTACATTGTTATTATTCAGCTAGAGTATTTTTAATAAGGGGTGCCATAAGATGTTTAATTAAAGGTCAGGCAATGTCTGGAGAAGTATGCAGAATGCAGGTTAATACTGAGTGATGTAACTGAACCCCCTTTTGCAGTTAAGTACGGCCAGTGCTACGTCAAGGCTAAAATAACTGATGTAAAGAGAGAGCCTGCTTGTGCTGAGACCAGGGAAACTGTTTTGCTGTTTGTTGAGAACAGGGTCTTTAGCTTGATTGATAATAAACAGACATCAGCATGATATTCCAGCCAAGCCTGTTCTTCGGATACCACTTTTGCAAACTGAGTCTGAGTGGTGTGGTTCAGAAAAGACAAGAGGGTACAATATAGTCTCAATATCTCAACCCTCATGTTCTTTCATTGTGTTCCTGCAAGGTTCTTAAGTCCCGTGGTTCTCAACCAAGGACTTATAAAAACAAATAAATAAATGAATGAATAAATAAAGTTTTTAAAGATGATAAAAAGTGATTTGGAGACCTGGAAAAGTAAAATTAATATTTTTCTTGTTATGCCATATTGTAAAATATGGAGCATTTTCACCCCTTATACTATATAATAACTTATAAATTCATGGGATTGTCTAAAAATGTCCATAGAATATAATAAGTTTAGAAAATAAAAAGTTAATAAAATGGGCTGGGGGCCTTGAAATTGTTTTGGGGAATTAAAGAAAAAAGTATTATTTTATAGTATTATCAGTATATAATTTAATTTAATTAGGCCTGCTAATATAAAGTGTTTATTTAGTGTCTTTAATTGCTAAAAATATAAAAGTTTATATATATATATATATATATATATATATATATATATATATATATATATATATATTTAAAAAATGTACATGTATAAATCAAATTATAAATAAAAATGTACTAATTACTTTTACTACCATCTGAGAAATTCAGGTTTGAATTCACACTTTTGATTTTTGAGAGTCTGCAATCAAATTTAGAGAGTCTTGTAAATAATCTTTTTTTTTTTTTTAGCAAATAATGATACATTTAATTAATTGATTAATTAAATTAATCATCATACCATTTTTATTTCATTTGACAGATTTTTTAAATCCGGTTATAGGCGTAATCCTTATTATTATTATTAAATTGTTTGTAAATGTTCACACAGTCTGTGGTGCATTGTCATATGTTATGCTCTCAAACATACTTTCACCACTTGTTTACAACCCAATCCATCATACTAACTGAGCAGGATCTTGTTTTACTGCCTGTAGTACATGCTGTACTGCTCTGGGATGTCAGGAATACAATGAAGCGATGCAGAAAAACAGGCCCCAATTCACCGATGAGTCTCAGTGTCAATCTTCCCTCATACAATAGTAATGTCAGCAGTTTAGTCAACACATGACCCCACATGCCTTGTGTCATAGACCCCTCTGGCTCTGATTGGTGGAGATAGTCCAACCCAGTCAACTCCCCCTTCCTCCACAGGAATGCATTCACTAGTTTTCTTGGGAATGTATTCTCACAATCAGTCATGTGCTATAAGCTTATAGACTGCACTGTAAAGAATCATATGAGCAGGCTTAAAGGAAGATAAGATAATAATTAAGCTAAATGAATTTGATCATTTGAATCATTTTGAATATTTGATCTATTTATGTACAAAGTCTTGTTATGACTGACAAGAGACAGCTAAACTAATCAAGATACAGCATGAAGTATGTTAATATTAGTTAACATTAATGTGTTTATTAGCATAAAGCATTGGTAGTCTCCTCCACGACCCCAGACTCTTTAAATCACATTTTCTGATTCCTACAGACCCCACCAGTGTATCTGGAATATACTCTAGAGTTCTGGTGTATCCTGTGGAGAATTCAACAGATCATGATGAAATAGATAGGGCATGCTGAGAGTACGCTGTGCAATCGGATAGCTGGGCAGGCTTTGCTTTAACATGACCAAACTCTCTTAGGTTGTTTATTGCCTGAATAGCACTTCACAGAAACATACACTCATGCATATACACGTAACTTTGATTTCTTAAGTAACCCTTTTCAGAGAAAGACAGCAGTTCCAGCAGTTTAAACACACACACATTGTCCTCTGAACCTTTCAAACAAACACAAGGTCTGAAATTCCTCTCAAAGGACACCTGGGTTACCACGGTACATTACACTACACAATAACTGCTATATCAGAATGAGAAGAAAGTATGATTTTAGTGGCATGTACAGGATCTAAACCAACATCCACACTATTTCGTAACAGTTTCTCTGTGCAGTTTTTCTTTTTGTCCCCATATGCAATTATGGACAAGCTGTATGAGCCATTAAATACAAGCAAAACATGTCAATTTTGACAGCTTGCAATGGTGGTGGAATAATAATCAGTAAACCACCACTCAAGCACCCACGTATCTCCTTCTATGATTACAGTCACAGACACAAATGCTCATGCTTTTGTAAACAGATGAATGCCAGTTCAGCTGCTGCTGCTTTCCTGCCACGTGACCAAAATTGGGCGTGTAAAATCCATTAAATGCGTGCATTAAATGTAATGCATGGTCAGCATATTTCACCACCGCAATGCCATATTCAGCAAGGAATTATAATTAAATACAAATTAGACAGATAAATGAGGATTTCAGTCGATGATTTAAACATTGCCTATTTAAAACGCAACCACAACAGTGAACAAAAATAGCCTCGAATAAACGTTAACTGCTTAAAAAAAAAAAAAAAAACTTGAGTGCACAGGTAATGTTGACACGTTTGCGGTGTCGAATAGCCAACGCTAGCGTTCTTGTCGCGTCGCATCGCATCAACAAAGTGTTTGATTGGTCCACTGTGTGGCAACGTCATGACTCCAAACCCAACCTTGAAAGACGCGTCGCGCGGATACAGTAGGCACTAGGCAGCTTCATTGACTGTAAATGGGGGTTTATAGCTATTTGTCGCGTCGCGTAGCTAGTAATGTAGATGGGTGCAAAGGGTTAACTGTGATGTCAGCTGCAGAGGCACGGACTGCTACTCACTGCAAACAGTTTCCACCCTGCTTTAAATACAACACCAACACAGACAGTCAGTGACCAGACAAAATACATGAGCGAAGAGCAGCAGCATCAACCGGGTTCAGCCGCGTCCGAGGATCCGCTGAGTACTTTTGAATGGCTGTGACATCTTAACGCCTCTGCCGCATCCAACGTATGTATTTCATCCCTCCCTGGCCTCTCATTTCCATCCTTTGTATAATCATTTGCAAAGGTAAATGCATGCACTTGTTTGGGTTAACTGTGAAGGGCTTCTGTTTTTATAGCACAGCGAATGATTGTTTACATTCATTGGGTATGTGACAGTAAGGGTCCGTCGTGCAATTATATATATATATATATATATATATATGCATCATTATTGCTTTTTTTCTTTTTAATGACCTTAGCATTGACCTCCTTGTTCTTTGGATGATATTCTGTTTTAATCAGTTGAAATGAGTCTTAAAGTGTTTGTGATTAGGTAGTTATGCAGTAGTTGTCCTGTAGCTCTAGTCTCAGATCAAACATCATAGATGCACTGTACATTTGGATGCTTGTGCTATTATTGGCACCAGTATCTAACAGCAGAACTATTGGAGCCATGTTAGTCCCATGTGACTGTGTATTTGTGTAAATGTGCAGTTTAATTCTGTCGCGTATGAACAATGAAGGTTTTTACACAATCTCAGGGTTGAATTTAGGGGGCAAATTATTTGGGCTAATAAGATTGTCAGGTTTTTCTAAAAGCCAGACTTTCCAGTCAGGGAAATCCTAAAAAGATTAGTGAATTTTAAAACTGTGATTTCCAGGCAAAGTCTGTAATTAATATACAGAATATATATCTTTGGCTTGAAATGTTTGACCACAGGCAGCTTCAGTCGGTCCGTTGAGGGTCATTTGTACAGAACTTAACGTAAATGTTTAATTCTGTTCATTCAGAAAATTGGCACTTGACGAACAAATGCAAATCCGGCCAGAAATCTAATTCTAAATAAATCCTTTTAGTAATCATGAACAGCTGGAGGGGTCATTGGGCAAGTCATTAAATTAATTGTTCAAAAAGTGCGGGAGCTCTTCAAGCATACAAAATACATTTTCTTTCTTTCCTTCCCTTTATAATGCCAACTTGCTCTGCCTTGTCGGAAATACGCAAGCCCTAACTTGCATATTGTAATAGTGCACACTATTTTTTTTTTAATTGCAGACACTTGCAATTAGCTAATTACTTTAAACATTACGTGCTGTGCACTACAGAAAGACAGTAGTTTTATGGGTTGGGTTTAATAACCAGGCATTATTAAATCCTTGGCAATGCTTGAGGAACACCACTTGTAATCCTTTTTTGAGCAACGTCATTGTATCTTCTGTGTGCTGTCTTAAGGGGTTCTATGATCATTTACCTTTCACCTAAATTGCCAAAGAAATCTGGGCTTGAGTTGAGCAAGACTGCATGTTTTTATAAGAACTAGTTCACCCTACAGGTTTTTTCTTAACGGTTAGGCTTGCAACTGCAATATTTTGCACAATCCTAGAAAAGTGTTTATTATAGAGATGTTGAGCTTGATCATGCTCACTAAACACACAGATGGCTCATCAAAATCACATTTGTCTTTACACACTTTACAGACCTGTGCACTTTCACACAAACAGTTATTAATTGTAGTGCTGAAGTTGACAGAGAAATATACAGCTTGTTTTAATGATAAAAAAAGTATTAACAGAAAAAAATTACATATGAAAAAGCAGCACAGAACATTCTAATTGTAACAATAAAACAATAAGGGAAATTTGTAGGATTATTTTAAGGTTTTGACTTGAATAGTTTTGTGTTTGCCTTCTCTCTATTTCAGATTCAGACTATGAACTACGTGGGCCAGCTAGCCGGTCAGGTTTTTGTGCAGGTGAAGGAGCTGTACAGAGGGCTTAACCCCGCCACCCTGTCCGGCTGTATCGATGTTATTGTGGTGCGTCAGCCCGACGGCACTCTGCAGTGCTCGCCTTTTCACGTCCGTTTCGGCAAGATGGGAGTTCTGCGCTCCCGGGAGAAAGTGGTAAGCACTAACACAGACATGCTTTAGGGTGGCAGCATATGAGATTTTCCATATTTTTGCAGCTTACCATTTCACTGAATCATCTTGTGTGTTAAAGGGTTTTTGACCTCCCAAAAATTATATTCTTGAATTTTTTTACTTTTGAGGTCATGTGTCACACAAGCATATTCAAGCTTCTGCAAGTCCAATGAGTGTGTTTACATGCACGTTCTTAAACCAATTATGTTTGTGATCAAGGCATGTGGTCACGTAAATATGGCAAACTGGTGGCATAAGGTCATAAACTTGACACAGTTGGATATTTACCCATTTTGTCCAGCATATAAACACCTTAACCTGCATCCACCTGCTGTGGACCATCCATCTACAGCAAGTGTTGTGCACTAGAGGAGGGGGAAATTATATCACAAACTCTGAATTTTTCTTGACTCAAAAATTTTACATTTATTTTAAGGTGTCCTTGTTACACATTACATGTACTTACTATTATAATAATATGAATAATTACATGGAAGTAACCATAAGCCAAACTTTTACCTTCACCCTAACCATAGTAAGTACATGTAGATGATAAATATTACTCAGTACTTAAATGTATATAAATGTTTAAAGACAGAAGCACAGACTGGGACGTGAGTCGTGGTCGTTGTGATTTATGGTCTCAAAACCAGCTTGGAACAGCATTAAATGCATGGGGTAATGAGGACAATTGACAAAACACACCTGAATCTCATGAAACCAATCAAACAGTGAAGAAACTGGGTCACAGAGCACACACATGGGGAGGGAAAACACACCAAAACAGGTCCATAATCCTGACACAGACGTCATCACCTGGGAATAATCAGATTTTTAATACAGTCTCGTAAACAATGTTTACTTGCATCACTAGGTTATTGATGTTGATGCAAACCAGTAAATCAGAATAATGCAATAAACTGATTGTTGGTAGTTATATCAGCCCATTGGTATGCATGTAAACATGCTCAATTAGGGTTTTTATCTTGAATCAACCAAGTCCAGTTTCCGTTAAGGCTTCCGTTAACCATGTTTAAAGTCCACTATTTTTGGGCAGTGATCAATGTTTAAATGTGAATAAAAGCCTAAATTAAATCTGTTCATCATATAAAAGTGAACCAGTCTATTCAGAAGTCTTGGATTAAACTGCTGTGTTCAAATGGATTACTTTTACAATGTATTTTTGTACTTTTTGATGTTTATGTGTATATATATATATATAAAACATAACTTGTGTTCTGAGGATAAATAAAATTCTCACGAATATACTCTTTGAAGTTGTTGTTTGAAGATGGGATAAAATTAGCATTGTCACTGGCCTTGTGTTGCACATGGCTTACTGTTGTAAATTGCCTTTATTATAGTGACAGCATTCCATGTTCCCTTTCTCCTCAGGTTGACATTGAGATAAATGGGGAGCCGGTCAGCTTACAGATGAAACTAGGTCAAAATGGAGAGGCATTCTTTGTCAAAGAAACAGAAAGTGATGAGGTGAGTACCGATAAATCATGGAGCACTGCTTTTATTGCAGCCAAGAATTATTGTGCACTGAGAAATGTAACACGAGGTATGCAAGTCTTATCATGAGTATAGCTTGAAATCTGAACTTGTTTATTGGAAACAATCCAGCTGCATGCATTCTGTTACCCGAGCTTGAAAACTTTGCTCTAGAACAGACTTTTTGAGCCAAGAGCACTGTTGTTCTGTCTGCAAAGGCACCATCTTTATGCTTCCCAAGCTTGGAAGCAAAAGCCAGACAATTTAAAGGGCAACGTAATATACCAGAGAAAAGCCCTGAACACTGTCCGACTGCTACGATAAGAAAAGCTCTGTCCGTGTATGTCGGTTATCCTCATGGCTTAGTCTTTCAAACTTCCTCATTACTTTCTGACCACAGATGGTTTCTTGCTCATCACAGGCACAGATGCCTTAGATGAATATCTGCTGAGGTACACTGCGTTTAGAATGGTTACCCTTTTCCTGTTATCCCTCAACATTTGCCTTGTGTTATTGTGTGCTCACTAAATTGTGTTATTCTTTATGCCAGCAGAATCCCTGTCTATTTGTCTGAACCGTTTTAGATGTTTGTTCTTCATTTGACTAAATATAACCAGTAGCAAACAGAGAGCTATCACTGGATTGCATTCACCGGAGAAACTTGAAAACCATAATTTATGTTAATATGATATTCGGTTATGAATATAAGTGTAACAGTTCTAGAGAAGGACACTGAATACTTTGAATGCTCTGGTGTAGCATTTTAGGAGATGATCTTATGCTGATGTAATGGCACTTGTATTGAAATTAAATTGTATAAAATAAAAAAAGCTAATATATAAACTATATTAGTTTCATGCATATATTAGTATATTGTATCTTATAGTAAAAAGCAATGGGAAACTAAGGTGTACTGCGTTCATGTAATGTGGCAGTTACTGCTAAGGCTAAGATTTGTATGTTTTATCTTTTTCACTGAAGTCCATTAAACTTGGGATTAAGCTCTTGAAAGGGATTTTTTTTAATTTAAAGGGGGGGTGAAATGCTCATTTTCACTCAATATCCTGTTAATCTTGAGTACCTATAGAGTAGTACTGCATCCTTCATAACTCCAAAAAGTCTTTAGTTTTATTATATTCATAAGAGAAAGATAGTCTGTACCGATTTTTCCCGGAAAAACATGACCGACTTGAGGCGTGACGTGTGGGCGGAGCTAAAGAATCACGAGCGCCAGTAAGCTTTTGTGTTGAGAGCTTTAGGAAGCTGTGACACCGTGAGGACAAAACCAACCAAAACAAACCATGGCTAACAGTCAGATTCAGCCGTTTATTTATGATCCAGAATCAGATCCCCAGGTTGAAACTGAACGAGAGCAGCAGCAGCCACGACTCGCTCCGAGCGGGGCTCGAACCCGGGTCTCTGATGGGAGGCGGACGCACTAACAAGGAGGCAGATATATTTTAAGCAGTTTTACTCACCGCCTGTGGTTCCAGCACACAATCGTGACCCTTTTTAGTTGGGATTGCATCATCCTTAAGAAATAAACGATACGCAAATCCGTCGTCAAACTGGGCCTTGTTTGTAAAACAAGCATTTTAGAAATGCAGGGAACAAACAAAAACACTTGCACAACTCCGTTGATGCTCTGTAAAAATAAACTCCATCCACTTGTCCCTTAATGCTGTTTTTTTTTTGGTAATCTGTGCAGGGTTGTCTTGCCCTGGCAAACCAAAAACACACTTCTTTTGTGACTTTTCGCGACGCTCTCGCTCTGATCAGTGATTGTCTGTGCTCAGCCTCTCAGTGCTTTGCTATACGGGAGCGCGCGCTCTTCCGGCAAACGGGCCCTCAGGACCCATATAAGGAAATTCCGCTCCATCTAACGTCACACAGAGCCATACTCGAAAAAAACTTTCCGAAACTTGTGACAAACCGGAAGGAGTATTTTTGGAACAGAAATACTCCTTCAAACGTACAACTTAATTTTTGAAACTTTGTCCATGTTTAGCATGGGAATCCAACTCTTTAACAGTGTAAAAAACTCAGTATGCATGAAATAGCATTTCACCTCCCCTTTAAATAGATATCCTGATAAATCAAATTTTTCTCTGTGGCAGGCTGGCAGCCGAAGAATTTGTAAAGGGTGGAAAATAATCTATATTAGCAATTCAGACTTGGATTTGACCCTCTGCCAAGCTCAACCAATGGCATTAGTTTGGGGTGCAACTAATTAAATAACTTTAACCTGTCCTACTCTAATGAAAGTGAAAGTGCTCCAGAACACTGGTTTTCTGTATTAGTTATTGTTATGGTTCATGCTGTTGACTATAATCAGCGTATATGTTGTGGTGATGATGTTTGGCAGAGCTAGAGTTAATAATGCTCTGTCTGTTTGAATGGAAGTGATAACTGATGTATGAGCTGGTTGTCTGGTTCTCAAGGGCAATTGAGTGACATACACAACTGAACATTATAATATCATATATTAATGGTCAGCCATGCACTTATGTCTCATGAAACCATGACTTGGAGAAAGTTCAAAACTGTGCACGTGCATGAGTTTGTTTCTAATTTAAGATGTAGTGATCTATCACAAGGCATTAGGGTCACAGTGTTGTGCTTCTGGGATTTAAGTGGAAAGTCAAACCAAATCTGTGGCTACAGTCTACATTCGTGGTTATATGACTGAATGGTTGTGTTTGCAGATATACAGATGTATTCCTCCTATTTAGGACTATTATTATTCTCCCTACAGGAGATGGTGCCGTCCCACTTGGCTACATCGCCCATAATTTCAGAGGGCTCTGCCCTAATGCAGGCCCAAGTTGGAAAAGGCACGTCCCGTCTGTCTGACTCTGGAAACGAAACCTCCATTCAAACCCTGGGATCCATGCAGGCCCCTTGTGACAGTTCAATAATGAAGAAGCGAAGGAAGAGGAGGAGAAAATCTCAAGTAGACAGCATGAAGCGAGAGGACAATGGAGACTTTTCGGAAGATGAAGACATGTTTCCCATCGATATGAGTTCTGATGATGACACAGAGACTACAGGAAGCAGGTCAGAAAAAAACTGATATTTTAAACTATATATAGATATAGAGAAAGTCTTTATTCTGATAAATAATATTCCAAATTACATTCATGTCATTCCAAACCTGTATGAGTTTTTTTGAAATACAAAAAGCAGATTTTTTTTACAACATCCATGCCATTATTTTGCATACCAGGGGCTGCCAAACATCAAAAATAAAAATTAAAACTATAGAAGTAGACCATATGGCCTTGCACGTTCTAATTTAGCACATTGCAAATGGATTTGAGACATGTAATATAATTAATGTATAATTTACATTTTTTGGGGCTTTTTTAATGCATGTGAGAACATAAATGAGTTTTGAGTGCTGAGATGAATGGTGTTTTTTGAAGTATGACAGCCCCGGGGTCACCATTCACTTTCATTGTATGTGGGTAAATGGGGATAGTGGTCTTGCCAAGATCTCACACGGAATCTAAATCCCACTTTTCTGCGGGCTCAACTTGGCAGGAGCTGTGAAGCTTATCTTATTTCCTGCATAGAGCATAGAGAGCATACAGAATTTAGGACAGAGCAGATGGTTCTGATAATGCAGAGAGATCCTCCTTCTCATAACCCGTTTGAAAACACTGCCAATTGTGTGATTGCAGTGGCATAATTATTTTGCTGCAAGTTTGCTGGAATGAATCCAGTTGCAGTGGTATTGTGATGTGGGCTGTCTGTTTGTTCACTCCTCGAATAAGCTCTCCAGTGGAGATAGGGAGGTGGGCTAAGTGGAGAAAAAGAGGTTGCCAGTCCTATTGCTGAAGTAAACAAGTGGCTCAAACAGCTCCTCCAATGTTTTTCCACGAAATACATGAAACCATGCCAATTCTGGCTCCAGCTCGATGGGAGTCCTTTGTAATGTTGGGCAATCTAGCATTACCCCCACATATCGAAGAAAATAAATTATTTGCAATATAAACCAGTTTAACGACATAAACATCCTTTTCCCTTCTTTCACTCCCAGGGGACGACAAGTTATGTATTTTATCTGTTCAATCTGTATTAGCAAGTTAAAAGGTCAAACTTTTAGTGCACTACATGCTTTGCATTATCAAGAATCTGTTTCCCAGGTACCAGTAATAAATGAAAAAAGTGACTGTAAAGGCCACTGACAAAACAGTCAGCTGGGAATGAATCTGAACTCAAGAATGTGTTGCTCGGCAAAGCGGCAGTTTGAATTCAGCTCTTTAGAAACCCCACAATGCTCTCTGTCTTCATGGAAGAATGAGCCTGTTGATGACAAGCACTGCAGATTATCACTGGCTTTATCTATACGCATGAAGTAAAAATGTACTTTAAATGTAAACAATGTCTTACTCTTAACTTTTGCAGATATATATACACTTACGTATATGTTTGCATATACTGTATGTGTTTTCAGAGCCATGTCTCATGAACTATTTGCTGAGCGGGTGAAAGGAACTAGCAGCACATACACACAGTATGAAAGGAGCTGGACTGCTGTTCAAAGGTATGCCACTTAAGACTCCCTACTTTCAGCCATTCATTATGAAAAACAAAGACACAATTGCAATATATAAAGTTGCAAAATTGCAATAAAGAGAATGAACACACCATGTATATAATACATAGCAAAAGAGACAACAATGTACCACGACTAGTAGTTCTTGTTTACATTTCAAAGAAAAAAAAAACTGAATTGTATTTGTGCCTGTCAGTTGAATTAATTAATCTAAACGAAAAACTGCAGTGCCAACAATTCAGTGAAAAGACAGTAAGATGTCTGTTAAGTGAAATCCAAATCCAAAAACGTGTACATCTGCATCATATTGTATTTGATTACACGTAAAATAAATATTCAGGCCAACAGGAATGTTTCTCACACCAATAAACCCAGTATATGCTGTATTGCTGACTGTAACCAAGGCCGGACTGAAGGCTTTATCAATTTATATTGATAATCATCAGCAAACTGTTCCCACAGCTACAATATGATGATTAAACGTATATATCATAATACATACCAGTACATTCAGATGTGTTTATTTTACAACAGACTATTATGCTTATACTGTATATTATTTATTATTGTAAGACATTCAAACTAATAGACATTTGAAAAATAGATCTTTGTTTTCTGACCCACAGCAAAGGATTGGAGAAGATCTGCACCTTACCCATTTGCACCAATTCAGGATTGTCCATTTCCTGCCCTCAACAAACAGCCATGTTTCAGTCCACACCCAGGTAACCACTGCTGCCACTATAGAAGAGTAATTCAATTTGAAACGAAGCCATAACGTGTGGGTCAATATCACTGTAGGGTGTCTTTTGGTGTCCTGCAAATTAACAACTCATTTACCATGATAACTTAACATAAAAATGAATTTTGAAAGGGTGTGTTATATTAGGCTAAGTTTTCATATTCATAACAAAAGCTTTACTGGGCTCTTTAGATACATTTGAACATTTTCTAGATTTTTTTTTGGTTTTTGTAAGAAGATGCGTGTTATTTTGCTATGTCGATGCACTCTGCTCATTAAATTTGAATGATAATAGAATATTGTCAAATAATAGAATAAAAAAATTATCATATTAATATTTTGTTAAAAAATAGATTACTCAATTTGATGTGATGTGATGTGGATGCGAGCTCAGCTAATATGTTTCTATAGTACTTTAGTGTATACTATTTATGATTTGATTCAAAATGTTTGAGTATTTTGAAGGTTGAAAGGCACTCTATGGTGATATTGACCCTTATATTAAAAAGCCCTACATTTCTCTAGAGTTTTGTCCAATTGAAAGATTTTGTCCTGTTTGTCAAGCATAGAATTTAGTTTTGCAGGACAAAGAATTAAAAGTTGAAGGCATTGGTCCTAGCTTATTTCACAACAGCTGTATAAATACAAATCTACAGTTAATTCAAATGTCTGTCATTTTTCCCTACAGCAGCCCAAATGACTCCTTGCCATCTACACCCAAGAGTGACTCCGAATTGCTGTCCAGTCAGAGGAGCGGAGGGAAACCGGACAACCCTGAGATGCTTTGGACGTGGGGAGAGCTGCCTCATGCTGCCAAAGTACAATAATCACAAGACATGCCACATAACAACAACCACTTAACAAATGTGAGGCGGCTAACTTTACATCTTCTCTTTCCACAGCCGTCATTCCTGCAGCCCATGTTGGAGCCCATGGTGGTGACCCCAAGATCAATCCCACCATCTGAAAGCACACACTTCAGAGCCATCTCTGGGGATGAGATGGTGGAGGCTCACAGCAGTGATGTCTATGTGGAAGATCTCAGGGTTGGAGAGGTAACATCTGCCGCTGCTGTAGATGTGGAGGCCATCAGTGCAGCCGCCCATCTTATCACAGACCCAGAAGAGGGGCGGCACAGTCCTGGAGCTCTTGCCATTAGAAAGACAGACTCTCCATCCAAGAAAAAAGGTAAAGAGCATTAAGGCTCTAAAAATGCCTTTTTATGATTAACTTAAAAAGCAAAATGTATTTGGATGAAGCATATAATGCCATCCTACATTGATTCCTAGACAAAAGGAGCCGACACCTAGGATCAGATGGAGTGTACCTGGATGACATCACAGAGTTGGAGCCTGAGGTGGCAGCCTTGTACTTTCCAAAGAGGTACATGTTCACTTGTTCATTTATGATCCAGGTGTAATGTGAGTATTTTAAATGATTTTTAATTGTCAGAATGATTTTGTGTTGTTCAGTGATGGAGCAACTTCTTCGAGGGGCGGGGCAGATTCGAGAAGTGCCAGTCAGTCCCCTCAATCAGTAGGCAGCAGTGGGATGGACAGTGGAGTGGACAGCTTTTCTGACCAGTTAGGAGACTTGCCTCATATTGCCATCTCTCTTTGTGGAGGACTGACAGAAAACAGAGAGATCACTAGAGGTGAAAGAACAAGTTGTGATGTACTGTAACCTACTAGTAAACAGTCTGGGGATGGTCATATTTTTTATGTTTTTAAAAGAAAGAAGCTTATTTATTTGATAATTTATTTTGATAACAGTAAAAACAGTAAAATTGTTAAATATTGTTGCAGTTAATTTAATTGTTTTATATTTTAAAGTATTTAAAAAATAATAATTTGATGTAAAATGTCATTACTGCCACCTTTGAACAATTTTGTGTGGCTGTTCTGTTTTTCTGTATGTTCTGTATTAATATCCAGTTTTTTTTCTAGATTTCATTAGCTAGGGGAGTAAATAGTTTTTACAATCTTTCATTCACAGAGGAATTTGAGGAACGAGCAATACCTTATCAGGAGTTTGCAGATAATCCATCTATCATTGATGATCCCAACCTGGTCGTAAAGATTGGCACTAAGTATGTCACACATCCTGCCACATAAAAACATTTAAATAACGTCATTCATCAAAATGTTTTCAAAATACACCTAAACTTACAATTACGTGTTTCATTACATTTGTCAATTATTTCCGCACATTTTGTTCTCTCCACGAAGGTATTATAATTGGACCACGGCCGCTCCTATCGTACTAGCCATGCAGGTTTTCCAGAAGCCCTTGCCAATGGTAAGGACTGCATAAACAACACACACATACATAAAGGTCTTTAGGTATTCGTTCAACAAACACTGACAATGTAACCTTATAGTAGTTTAACTAAAGCTTGTTAATATCAAAGTCAAACATTGATTGCCCAGTGATGTACATGTAGTATATGTAAGTGACTTAAACTAAATTAGTTGAGGGTTGGATTCATGCGCCCCCTGCAGGTGGATTACAGTGCAACAAAGAACATGTTTATTTGAAAACATAATTTTCTGTCAAATACATTTATACATGTCTCACTTTTGAATATTTATAATAATTTGGACACCTTTGCTTATTTAGGTTTTATTTAAATGTCAGCACTACCTCAATACTAACCAAATGAATAGCACAGTTTAAATAGGTAAATGATGATTAAAGTGGTAGAAAATAAATACCGTTTTGTTTCTGTATTGTTTGTCTTCTCAAGTGGTCTACAAGTGTTTCATGGCTTTTTAAAGTCCTTGTGTATACTACACCCCGGCTCTCATGGCACTCCAGAGCATTTAAATTTGTCTCTTCCCTCCTCCCTGTTTTTCTTCTTCTTTTTTTTTTTTTTTTTTTTAATTGATCTCCCCTCATCCCATCCCAAGTATTCCTGTCTGAGTTACGTCTACTCTGCTCTTGGTTTCTTCACATACTGTTTTCCTAGCGTGTTCGGCTCTAGTCCTGTACGTCTTTGTGGATTTGTGTTGATTTTATTAGCTGCATGTTCGTTCAGTCACAGTCATCCTGTCATTTAGTTTTTGAGTTTTGAGTATCAGGGGCTCTGTGCGTTTGCTCCAGGCCACAGTGGAGAACATCATGAAGGAGAAGATGCCCAAGAAAGCAGGACGCTGGTGGTTTTCATGGCGGGGCAGAAACAACAGCTCCAAATCGGTATAGTTGCATTATCGCATAAAGGAAATTGAATTGAATTAAGGGGGTGAAACGACACCAGATTTATCACAAGACTTTTTGACTTGGCAGGTTTGCAAATATTATATATGCAAAAAAACATGCAAATGAGTTACTATCATTCCTACTGCAACAGGAATCAGCATCTGACCAGATTGAAGGTGGAGAGGATTCTATAAGAACAGCATCTGTGAGCAGGTACCTGATGTTTCATATTTAGAAAAACACAGCATTGTTCTGCCTAATAGATTAAAGGGTACCTCTTAGCATATTTCAGATGAAGTACAGTTGTATAAAAAATAACACCAAATACAAGAGTAGAAACTGAGTCGCTTCCACATTCCTCTATGCCTATTTTTCCACTTAGCAAAATAGTCTGTTTATAAGCACCACCAAGTCGTAAGTATGTGTAACAACAGCAGATCTGGACATGTGATCATAAGCGCAAATCTTATTGGTTTGTCAGTTTCATACGCAGCGCACTGGAAAAGAGATTTTTTTTTGACTCTCCATAAAAAACTGTTTCATCTCATTTGCAAATCAGTCTTTAAAGACACATTGATAGCGTTCATTCAAATTATAATGTTGATCGCACCAAATATTTGCACTGAACATTCATATTGGCCTTTAGTCAATCCAATAGATGTAATTAAGCTTAACACTAAAATATTACATCATCTCTCAGGTCTTTAGAATTGAACAGACTTAGGGCCTGTCTTTTGAGTGAGTGAAGTGACATTCAGCCAAGTATGGTGACCCATACTCAGAATTTGTGCTCTGCATTTAACCCATCCGAAATGCACACACACAGAGCAGTGAACACACACACACACACTGTGAGCACACACCTGGAGCAGTGGGTAGCCATTTATGCTGCGGCGCCCGGGGAGCAGTTGGGGGTTCGATGCCTTGCTCAAGGGCACCTAAGTCGTGGTATTGAAGGTGGAGAGAGAGCTGTTCATGCACTACCCCCACCCACAATTCCGTCCGGCCCGAGACTAGAACTCACAACCCTTCGATTGGGAGTCCAACCCTCTAACCATTAGGCCACGACTTCCCCTTAAAGGTCTTTTGGTGTTAAAATAGTACTGTCAGGTTTTACTAAAAGCATGCAATGAAGAATTAGTGCTGAAAATGTATGGACAAAGTTATTTTTTTGCCTAACCTTATTGAATATGCATTTGTAGGAATTTCCCTTTCAGACACAAAATGTAAGTGAGGAGAGTATTCAAATGAATCACGCATGAGTTTTAATACAATTTCTCATCAAATTATTGGTATTTGCACATTTATTTAACGCCCCCCCCCCCAAAAAAAAAAACAAGTCGTAAAACATGAATAGGAACTCAATTTTAGAATATGAGCTCAATCTTGTTTCTTATCAAACAAAACATATTTTAGAAGACTGAGAATGTAGATTATGTATAGAGTATAGATTTTTACTGGTGGTATTTTTCATAGATTAAAGGATGAATCATCATCCAGTGAAGATGACAGTGGAGGTGCTAAACAGAATCCTGTGAGCAATCAGCCTGAGGTTCTCCTCTGCACTGGAGGCCACTGCTACAGGAAGACACTTCGTTTGTCCTCAGAACAGCTAGTAAGCGTCTCATTTTCCATGAAGCCTGTAAATCCATTCAGAGAATAGGTTATAGAAACCCACGCTACAAGCATATTCCTCACAGGCCAGTCTCCACTTAAAAGATGGCCCCAATGATGTGGTCTTCAGCGTCACCACCCAGTATCAGGGCACCTGCCGCTGTGAGGGCACCATCTATCTGTGGAACTGGGATGACAAGATAGTGATTTCAGATATCGATGGCACCATCACAAGGTTAGACTACTCAAGGCAACTTTCTGTGGCAATGTAATGGGCTTTTCAGATAAAGGTACGGTCTAAATAGCAAAATCTTCTTCAGGTCTGACACCCTGGGACACATTTTACCCACTCTGGGTAAAGACTGGACCCATCAGGGCATTGCCCGACTCTACCACAAAGTCAGCCAGTGAGTCCCACACCACACATGTGAGCAAAAAGATTTTGGACCCATTTTCAAAATGTCTAAAATATCTAATTATCTTTGCCTAACAGGAATGGCTACAAGTTTATGTACTGTTCAGCTCGGGCGATTGGCATGGCTGATATGACCCGGGGTTACCTGCACTGGGTTAATGAAAGAGGCACCATGCTACCCATGGGACCTGTGCTGCTTAGTCCCAGTAGTCTGTTATCTGCATTTCACAGGTTGTAACACACACAAAACATGTATAATTTGTATAACATGTAAAACTGAGAGAATGCCATATTAAATGTTACTGATGTCTTTTCTTTTAATTTCAGAGAGATCATTGAGAAGAAGCCAGAGAAGTTTAAAATTGAATGTCTGACCGACATTAAAAACCTGTTCTATCCAAGCACAGAACCCTTCTATGCTGCTTTTGGAAACAGAGAAACAGTAAGTACTAGGAGCAATAATTGCTAACGTTACCTTCATCTGATATATGCACATTTCTAAGGAATGTTCTTCTCTCCAGGATGTTTATTCATATAAAGAGGTTGGAGTGCCTTTGAACAGAATATTCACTGTGAATCCTAAGGGAGAGCTCATCCAAGAACATGCAAAGACCAACATATCATCGTAAGTGACTGCAGCAGTTCTGGTTCGAATCAAAACGTGTCTGTGTCTCATTGTTAAAGAAAGAAAAAGATATATTGTAATAAAACTAACCCTGTTTTGTTTGTTTGGTACATCATTTATATTATAAGTTTCATTTCCATCATCCAAAATTAAAAGAAAAACTACTATTTTTTTGTTTTAAAATTATTTATAATTATTATGTATAATAATTAAGCCCCTATTTCCTTCTAAAGTCTCATTTAAATGCATCTGGACATTTCACATTTAAATATTTATAATACCATTACATTATCAGCAATGATTCTCATTAGAATCTAACAGAAGGTAATTTAGTGAAATTTGTCAGTCTGTCAGGAAATTCATCTGTATATTCTTGTGTGTTTTAGTTACGGACGTCTATGTGAGGTCGTGGATCATGTCTTCCCTCTTCTGATAAGAGGGAACACCACCGACTTCCCCTGTTCAGACACCTTCAGCCAGTTCACCTTCTGGAGAGATCAGTTACCAGAGGTAGACAAGCAGGATAAACATGCCGAGAGCAGCTAAAAGGACATACAGTTCTGTAAAAAGATAGCATCCCCTAGAAACTCAGCTCTGACGCTGCACTGCCACAGATATTCCTCTACGCACAAGCAATTTAGCACTTTGCAGACCGTATGCCACCCTCTTCCTGTTCCTTAATTTTTAAAAACATTTATCATTTCTGTGTGTGCTAATACTTTGTTTTACTGGAAATAATCTGGTAGCATATTACACAGCTCATATTAGGGAATTTTTTTGTTTATTGATGAGGTTACAGTTATTTTAAAGTGTCAAAAGCATTATTCATAACCAACAATACAATTACATTAAGCTATTAAAAAATGTCTAATGGCTTTGTCCAAGGTTGTAAGGATGTATGAGGGAACAGTTATTTTAGTACATAGTATAAAAAGTTTTTGAGCATTTGTTTTAAAAAAAACATGCTGAGAGAAATGTAAAAGTTTCATCAAACTAAAAAATAAAAAAACAGTAAATGAACTCAGTAGTTATAAAGCCAGTTTAGTATTTCTCAGGTGATACAGAATTTACTCAAGGTAATCTTTTGAAACTTAAAGTGACCTTTCATAACAAACAAAAAAATATTACTGTCAGTCTAAATTATTTTGCTACTCCATTTCTTTAACAACAAAACAACAAACGCAAGTGGATCGATCTTAATTGTGCATCCTCAAGACCTTTTTACCACGTACACACTTTACATTTTGCCAAATGCTTATTATTATGTGATAACTTTGCATTCCTTACTATTTGTGTGTATTTTATGTAAAGTTCATAACTCTGACCAGCAAATCTGAATCATGCAGAAAAACTGAAACTAAACAAAAGCAAACAACAATGCAAAGAACACTCAGGTCATGAAGTATTTCCTACCTGTATTAATTCCTTCAGATCAATGTCATATTTAATCTTACTCATTTTCATAATATATATATATATATATATATATATATATATATATATATATATATACACACACCTGAGAATTATGTAATTATGTGCTTATTTCAATCATTAAGTATATAACATCTCCTGATTCATGGTGCATACTATTATTGTTAATTTTCTTAGATTTTTTTAATAATCCTTGTATTCTACCAACACCTTTACCCAATTGTGTGTATTATTTCTATCTTATTAAAGGATGAAATGGACTGTGTATTATGAAATTACTGTATTCTGAAATATGTCTCTAGTAAATGAATAAGGTTTTTGCGTGATACGTAAATGGACAAGCTCTTGCTTATTCTTAGGTCCATGGTTATCAAGGAGCACATTAAATAAGCACTGATGTGATGCATGAATGATAAATGGGCTTATGGGATTGATTTGAAAGAACTGTGTATTTTAACGTATTATTGTTCTGCAATGAAAAAACAGAGTATATAGTAAAATATGTGTGCAACATGAAAATGCAAATTGTACTGATCTCTAATTGGTTGACTGCTACAAACTTCAACACTGTGAATGATCAGGTCAAACATTATAGATTTGTTTCTGCTCTTTCTTACAATATACATCTTCAGTTCATTGAGATTTCTTATTCTAAACAAAAAAGCTGAATAATATAAGACTGTGTAACATGTTCACTGTTTATATGAATGGTAACACAAATAACATTCAGTTGCAATAGCTTTTGTTCTGTTTGCAGTCTCTATGGAGTTTTATATTCTTTCTGTGAAAGATCTTGTTGCCTAAGTTGTGGCAGTTGAGTTTGTTATGTTTAGTGTTGAGATGTAAAACTACAGTCGTGTGTATATTTTAAGATGCTAAATCTCAATGTGTAAATTAAAATCCCATTACATGAATGCAAAAACATGCTTTTTATGTTTCTTGTTTATCTGTTTCATACTGAAACAACCTACCTTGGTGTCACTGTTACTAAACAGATTGAGTACAGTCCATAGTTTCTCATCAATAGTGTTAAAAATCCCACTGAATAGATTCTTCACCTCTTCTGGTCTTACACGACGAGCTTCAGTTTCCCTTTTCACGCAGATACTCGGCTAAAATACAAACATTATTTTCAGACAGTTGAGCAGAAAAGTTTATTTTGAACAATGTGGATACAATTTGAGCCCACCTAGTCTCTCAACTGCTTCGACACAGATACTTGGATACATGCTCTGTGAATATGTGGCAACAATCACATACAGTGCCGTTCTCACCAATATCAGGCCATGTCCTTCCTACACAAAAACAGTAAAGAAAAATAAATAAATCAGTGTATGATGTGATGACATGATTAAATATTGATGATGTGTTTACATTTGTTTGATCTCGTCATTGAAAATATCCAGTTTATACAGACACCGTTTTCATTTTTGAATTAAAGTTTTGTTTTTTGTTTTGTTTTGTTTTTTACTTCCCAAAAATGTTGAAACTGGTGTTGTTACTGTCTAGAGAGGAAAAAAATTGGCATTGTTGGCATTATTAATTTGAAAAATATATATATATATACATATTCATTTTTTTTTTTTAGATGAAGCAGTTTTGTAACTAAAAAACTTGTACAATGTGAACTAAAAAAAAAAAAAAAAAAACCGGGACGAAAGTGCGTTAATATACGTTACATTGACTGGGTTTATATGTCGGAATGCACATTTTTGAGCAGGTCTGATTAAATATAAGAGTATATTTGGTGTGTTACCTACACATTTGGTGTATATGGAGTGTTTGTCGGCACGCACACAGGTGTAGTGTTTGCTCCTGAAGTCGAGTCCTCTCTGCCTCGTTACATTCACCTGCTTGAAAGCGTCTAGAAACGTCCGAGTTTGTTCTGGACAGACCTGTTTTAAGAGAGTAAACTGATTCATCTAAATGGAAATGTCTGTTGTAAACAAAAATAATCGATAAAACCTTCAATGACGCACGTTTGTCTGCCAGAATGTAGAGATGCAGTAAACTTACCGTAAAGTTGGACGCTGCCCTTACGTCGCCAGTTCTCGCCACAAATATCGCTGCGGACTCTACATGTTTTGTGTCGATGAGACTGCCTTCTAATAACTTTGGAAATGGGTTCATATTTATATGTACGTTAACTCATAACCTCAGAAAGTGTTTGAAACTTTTATTATACATGTTGTCCATTCACAACAAAGTTGGTGAACGCTGTCGCCCTTAACAACCGCCCGACTCATGAATATTAACATAGCCCTAATTAATATTCATGACTATTGACATATGACTTTATATAAACTTGTTCTCTTACAACTAATAAAACATTTAATTTGTAATGAAGACAATAAACCATTATACGTTACAGTATTTTCATTTTATTTGCATCTGAAACCTGATTCTGTTGCATACTTGTGCTTAAGAGGTCTTTCTGACAATACAATACAAAATCAGACTGTTTTTCAAAACGGATACTTGGCAAAAAAAGAAACGAAAAATGGCGAGAGAAAGAGAAGGAAAATAGAGTGTGAGGGAAAAAACAAACATTTTAAGAACAAAAACAGTTTCAGAATATTCAACAACTTTATTACATTTATAACTAAAACAAATAAAACCCAAGAGACAAACGCAGTGACGTGAGTAAACGTTCATACTACTCCAACTTAGCAAAAATATACAATATTAAGACCTTTTCTGAATGCTTTACAGCAATCCAGATATAGTGGGCAGCCTAAATGTGCAGATAGTCCAAGACACATAAATAAACAAATAAAACTCAGTCAGGCACACAAAATCAACAGTGATTTGACCTTCACTAATCATCTCAGGTTAATCACCTCATTTGTACCTTCCTACATAAAAACTAGTAAGCTTCTGCAAAGAAAAGTTCCTTCCATGTTACACAGGTGAACAAGCGGTTAAGACTTTAGAAAATCACCTGGTTGGTGCAAATTAATTCTATAATGGTGAAGTTAAATGGAAGAACTGGCAGGAAAAGCAAACTGATAATGAATTGAAAACAGCACCACCTGGTTTAGCGTTGCTTATGAGAATATTCAAGTTCTCATCAACTTCAGATCTAGGCAATTTACGATTATAACAAATATAGCTTTCTGTACAGCAATAAAGAAAGTATATCTGAAGCAAAATATAGGTCCTGAGATATCTCTACATCCAGTAGTAAATTATTTTGGCAATAAAACTAACAAAAATAATCTCAAATTCTCCCTTTTTGTTCCCATCACTAAATCAAAAATCTAAACTTGGCAAAGTTGTGAACGTTAACTCATCTTCCTTATGGTCACACATTTATTAGTACATTCCAAAGTAGTTGAGAACATTTTAAGGCAATCTTGAGAAGATGTGCTTGAAGTGCAGTCTTGAAGTCAATCCTCATCAATTGGGGGCTTTGTGGTCAAACAGCTGCAGGTCAAACTGAACCCAAACCTCTCCAGTGGGAACTTCATGAAGAAGCAGACTCCTAGTGGATGGACCTTTATTCTCAAACTCTTTCTTTATAGTGGCTACAGGAACCTCAGTACGACCTAAGAAGTCTATTGAGTGAGAAAGACAAATGGAACAATGCCAGTTTTTAGGGAATGTGAAATTATACATGCTAAATTATAAATATACTGTAGTTCAGTTTCAAATGTACTTCTATTGAAACAGTATTATACTTGCTATTTTTCACACTCACTATCTGGTGAAAATTGCTCCCGATCAAGAATCGTAATACAGAGGACATCTTGATACAGGTCTTTAATGTGAAACTGACAATTGAAATTCCATTTGGGGTTGACAGTGTCATTGATGGGGCGGGAAGTGTAACACTGAGAGCCCATGGTCACTTCACAGTATGGATTACCCTTTCCTAAAAAAAGAAAAGAAAAGAAGGTGCATGTATATGAAAAAAAAAAAATAATTATTATTGTTATTCGTGACCCTGGACCACAAAACCATTCATAAGTAACGTGGGAATATCTGTAGCTAAAGGCAACAATACATTGTATGGGTCAAAATGATTGATTTTTATTTTATGCCAAAACCATTAGGATATTAAGTGAAGATCATGCTCCATGAAGATATTTTGATTAGTATTATTTTGCTAAGGACTTCATTTGGATAACTTTAAAGACAATTTTCTCATAATTGTTATTTTTTTGCACCCTCAAATTCCAGATTTTCAAATATTTATATCTCAGCCAAATATTGTCCGATCCTAAAAAATGAAAAATCGACCCATATGAATGGTTTTGTGGTTTCATTTAATAAAACCACTGACCATTTGGTTTGGAGGATTTTAGCTCTGTTGCCTCCAAGATGGTGACAAGCAGGCGCCCAATTCCACTTGCCTTCATTGATAGAGCTGTAAAAAAAAAAGAAAAAAAAAAAAGTATATATATATATAAAAACATGAACATGAAGTCTCTTTTTCTAATTTATCAAAAATGCAGTAAAACAGTACTATTGTGAAATATTATAATTTAAAATAGCTTCTTTCTCTTTTAATACATTTTAAAATGTAATTCATTCTTGTGATGGCAAAGCTAGTCTTGTCTTTAGTGTCACATGATCCTTCAGAAATCATTCTAATATTCTGATTTAGTACCAGAGAAACATTTCTTATTAGCATCAATGTTCAAAACAAACTTGCTGCTTAATAAAATACTGGGATTTATCTTTTCAGAATTTCTTGAATAGAAACTCCAAAACAAAATCTTTTTTAAATGGATATCCTACTGTATGTAACATATACAGTCACTTTTGATAAATCTACTGCACCTTACTGAATAATAAAAAAAAAAAAAGAATTCACAAAAATATTACTGACCTCTAACCTTTTGATCGTTGTGTATTAGGTGAATACTCCTATTCAGTGTTCCAAATGATATATAAATAAAACTTACATTGATAATTCTTTTCCTGTTTCTTCTTCTCAGCCTCAATGAATGCTTCTGATGCCGCTTTGATCTTCTGAACCCATGCAGTCCTAGCAGGATACCAAGAAGATAAAACATTTCCGGTCATAAAATGTAGCTTGAAGCAAAAACTAAGTGTTTTTTTTCTAACATTCATTTGCATCAAAATTGCAGTGGCATTTCAGCAGCATGAAAAGCGATGTTTTTTCTCTGCCCATACAGTGTGGCAATAACAACATTCCTTTAAGGGTTCATAAAGCCTCTCATGTGTCATGTAAATAGCGGCCGATCATGTGAACAGTTGGCTGAAACAGACCTCTCTTTAATGTTCTCGGTCTTCAGTGTGTACACACGATCTATGTGGGAAATGTGGAAGACGGGCTCATCGCTGGACGGATCTGATGGAAGCTTCGCCAGAACTTCATTGAGGAACACAGGCTAGGAACACAAACACATACAATGCCCCAGTGCTTTTTTTCTTTTGTTCAAAGGTTTAACCATAAAGGAAGACTACTCTGTAAAGAGGAGTGGAACCCTACCGTCTTATACATCTTGTACTGGGTGTTGGACTTGGGGCTAAAGAGCTTGTCCGTTCCTGAGAAAGTGAACTGCTTGACTGCTTGAGTGAACAGCAGAAAGTCGTTGAACAGAAAGATGTATAACTCCTTATTACTCTTGGTCTTAAACACCTTCCCGCTGTGCAGCAGTTTCCGAGGACCCAAGCAGTTGGTCAGAGAGCTGAAGGTCAGATTCTAGACGAGTGGCACAACAGAAGAGTAGAAATCGAATACACTGCTGTACGTGAAAGTTTGAGCCAGTGTGTACACATGTTTTGACAATCAGCTATTTCTTGTATCAAAAAAAAAGATACTGTGCTGTGTTAATTTACCTCTGTGATGCCTTCAGACTGCACATGGGACTGGATCCACTCCAGCCTCTCAGAGTTCTCCTTCTCCCTGACACCTTCGTTCACCTGTGTGCACAGCAGCTCTGCCTTCTCCAAAGCCTCTTGCAGCTGATTATAGTCCATGTGACTGCCTGGAGTACTTTCCAGGATCTGGACACACAAATATTGGTTAACAACAGGCCCGGTTCAAAGGGGGTGCTAGTGAGTGCTAAGCGATCACAGACATATCTGCCGATTTCTTGAACAGGCAATCAGAGGCATTTTAATTAGAATCCACTCACTGCTCAAATAGTCAGAGTTTTTGTTCAGGTGTTGTGTTCAGAACAAATCATCTCATTATAACAGTGTAGACACCATGTAAATAGGAGATTCATTGTGCATGTGTAGAAAACTTCATTGATTATAATGCAACTATGTGAGATTGTGATGAAATAAGACCCTCACTCCCTCACTAATTTAAGAAGCACCCTCAGTGGTTTGATAAACTAATTATTTGCATTAACGATAATCATCTAAAATAACAGATACAGAATAATGAAACGGATCTAAAATAAGTTATTTTCAATGTACTCACCTTTTTAATAAGGAGAGGATAGCGAGTGATCCGCTGCATAGGTTTGAGTAAAAAGCTGGACAAAGGCATTCCTTTACAACGGTAGTCTGTAGCAATTTTCTGAAGAAAAAATTAAATAAATAAAATTAACATTATTCCCAAGAAAATATTCAAACCAAAAACTCACATTGATTATGATATAAATTACGTACAAATTATAATATTTTATTACACTATTAATCGTTACTATACTATATTATTATACTACTGGGATATATATACACGTTCAAAAATGTATATGCCATACATAATTATTTGAAAATATAGCCTTTCACTTAATAATTTATCAAATAAAGTCATTGGAGTATAATTCTAGCAATAGCCAACAATATATTGTATGGGTCAAAATAATAGATTTTTCTTTTATGCCAAAAATAATTAGAATATTAAATAAACATCATGTTCCATGAAGATATTTTGTACATGTCCTACAGTAAATATATCAAAACTTAATTTTTGATTAGTAATATGCATTTTTAAGGACTTGCACCCTTAGATTCCTGATTTTCAAATCGTTGTCTCTTGGCCAAATATTGTCCGATCCTAACAAACAATACATAAATGCTAATTTATTCAGCTTTCAGATGATGTATACATCTCAGTCTCTGACCCTTATAACTGGTTTTGTGGTCCAGGGTCCAGGGTTTAAGTGATGTATGTGAGGCTACCTTGAGGAAGGTTTTGAAGTCTGGCTCCTGATCGGTTCTCTTTTGCAGCAGCGTGGCACCGTTCAGCTGGCAGCTGCAGAAGCCGATATAGGCCTGCATGTGTGACAGCTCAGAGGCCAGGATGTCTCCGATCATCTGAACAGGCATGTTCTCTCCCCCGGTCTTTTTCCTTGCTTTCAGTGCCCTGATAATGCACACATCATGCATGATACACTTTGCATTGGTAAAAGACAAAGAATATTTGCAAGTTAACCTCACATACTTGAGCATCTTGGAGTTGCATTGGATAAGGTCCCTCCAGTTGACAAATATCATGCTCATTTCAGCCTCAGTGAGACGACCGGATTCAGACATGGGCTTGTAAAAGACCTTAAGAAGGACAACAAGAAAAATATAATTTTTAGAAACAACAACATACATACATGCTAATATATATATATATATATATATATATATATATATATATATATATATATATATATATATACACACACACACATATATATATATATATATATATATATATATATATATATATATATATATATATATATATATATATATATATATATATATATATATATACATACACACACACACACACACACACACACACACACACACACACACACACACACACACACACACACACACACACACACACACACACACACACACACACACACACACACACATATATATATATACACATATATATAGTAAAATTAGTAATTTAATTATTACCTTAATAACGTTACAAAAGGTTTCTATTTCAGATTAAATCTGTTCTTCTGATCTTTCTATTCATCAAAGAAACTTCTACTCTGCTATTTCAACATAATAATAATAATAATAATAATAATGTTTCTTGAGCAGCATATCAGAGAGAAATGAGGCAAAAAATTCAGCTTTGAAATAACAGGAATAAATTACTAAATATAAAAAAAATAAAAAAAGTTATATTAAACAGTATGTATATATATATATATATATATATATATATATATATATATGTATTTTAGATTTAGATATATATGTACTTTAGATTAAATGAATGCAGGCTTGGTGAGCAGATGATACTTTAAAAAAACATTACAAATCTTACTGTTCAAAAGCATTTGACTGGTAGTGTATATATAGAAGAATCTGCAAGACCTTAAAGATTTTTCTGAAGAACAGTTCTTACACTACCTTGGATATTTTACTTTCACAAAATCATTTCATACTGAATACTGCAAAAAAAGCTTAGTATTATATATATATATATATATATATATATATATATATATATATATATATATACAGTATTGTTCAAAATAATAGCAGTACAATGTGACTAACCAGAATAATCAAGTTTTTTAGTATATTTTTTATTGCTACGTGGCAAACAAGTTACCAGTAGGTTCAGTAGATTGTCAGAAAACAAACAAGACCCAGCATTCATGATATGCACGCTCTTAAGGCTGTGCAATTGGGCAATTAGTTGAAAGGGGTGTGTTCAAAAAAATAGCAGTGTCTACCTTTGACTGTACAAACTCAAAACTATTTTGTACAAACATTTTTTTTTCTGGGATTTAGCAATCCTGTGAATCACTAAACTAATATTTGGTTGTATGACCACAGTTTTTTAAAACTGCTTGACATCTGTGTGGCATGGAGTCAACCAACTTGTGGCACCTCTCAGCTGTTATTCCACTCCATGATTCTTTAACAACATTCCACAATTCATTCACATTTCTTGGTTTTGCTTCAGAAACAGCATTTTTGATATCACCCCACAAGTTCTCAATTGGATTAAGGTCTGGAGATTGGGCTGGCCACTCCATAACATTAATTTTGTTGGTTTGGAACCAAGACTTTGCCCGTTTACTAGTGTGTTTTGGGTCATTGTCTTGTTGAAACAACCATTTCAAGGGCATGTCCTCTTCAGCATAGGGCAACATGACCTCTTCAAGTATTTTAACATATGCAAACTGATCCATGATCCCTGGTATGCGATAAATAGGCCCAACACCATAGTAGGAGAAACATGCCCATATCATGATGCTTGCACCTCCATGCTTCACTGTCTTCACTGTGTACTGTGGCTTGAATTCAGAGTTTGGGGGTCGTCTCACAAACTGCCTGTGGCCCTTGGACCCAAAAAGAACAATTTTACTCTCATCAGTCCACAAAAGACGTCTTCTAACTGTCACAGTACTTACAGGTAACTCCAGACTGTCTTTGATCATCCTGGAGGTGATCATTGGCTGAGCCTTTGCCATTCTGGTTATTCTTCTATCCATTTTGATGGTTGTCTTCCGTTTTCTTCCACGTCTCTCTGGTTTTGCTCTCCATTTTAAGGCATTAGAGATCACTTTAGCTGAACAGCTTATCATTTTTTGCACCTCTTTATAGGTTTTCCCCTCTCTAATCAACTTTTTAATCAAAGTACGCTGTTCTTCTGAACAATGTCTTGAACGACCCATTTTCCTCAGCTTTCAAATGCATGTTCAACAAGTGTTGGCTTCATCCTTAAATAGGGGCCACCTGATTCACACCTGTTTCTTCACAAAATTAATGACCTCAGTGATTGAATGCCACACTGCTATTTTTTTGAACACACCCCTTTCAACTAATTCAACTAATTGCCCAATTGCACAGCCTTAAGAGTGTGCATATCATGAATGCTGGGTCTCATTTAGGGATGCACGATAATATCGGCACAATATCGGTATCGGCCGATAAAAGCTTAAAATGACCATTATCGGTATCGGCCGATATGAATATTTCTGCCGATGAGCCAAACCGATATTCTCCAAGTGAAATAATTGACCTGTTTTTCAGATGTGAATGTCTGTCTACATTTGTAAAATAATAAATTTATGGTAGAATCAGTACAGAAGAGATACATGGATTTCTCTTCAGTAAAATTAAAGTTTAAATATATCAGTATATATTTGTATATATATATCGATATCGGTATCGGCATCGACCAAAATTATTTAGAAAATATCGGCATATCGAATATCGGCCAAAATCCAATATCGTGCATCCCTAGTCTCATTTGTTTTCTGAGAATCTACTGAACCTACTCACCGGCGGCGCCAGGGGGGGTCTTGGGGGGTCTCAAGACCCTGCCAAAAAATGCCTTGACCCCCCATTTGACCCCCCAGCCTCTTCCTGATTAAAAAATATATATATTCGGGATAAAGATCCAAAAATGTTTCTCTTCAAACTACGCAGAACAATAATAAATAATAATTATTTCGACATTTATTCATACACTGAACCGAGAACCGTTTCTGTCGGACGCGTCCGATTCGAGAACCGATGAGCTGATGATAACTGCGCATGCGTGATTCAGCGTGAAGCAGACTGACACAGAGCGCATCTGAACCGAACTGATTCTTTTGGTGATTGATTCTGATTCTTTGCTAATGTTATAAGTGCGGGTAAACCAAAGGCTTGAATGAAGGGCACTCATCGCCAATGACGGCATTACATCGAGCGCAAATGAACCGGTGAACCATTTTTTTTTTTTCAGCTGGTTTATTTGATCGAATTGTCCGAAAGAACCGGTTCACTTGAGCACCTGCTCCTTTGCCCCTTAAGTGCCCTTTTGTCAAAGCAAAATTTCCTCAATTTTTTTTTGTAATAACATAAACTTTTGTGAATGCCTGCCCACGCCCAATCATAATATTAGTACAATTTATTAATAATAATTTAGCCGTAAATAAAATGACCAACATGATGACAGTTCACCTGACTACGACCTCATCCAACCAGGAAGATTCCTCATGCTGCACGCGCATTTTTTAATTGCTAGAGGATATTTTCAACATCGTGGCAGCCGGTAAGTGGTGTTTCATTCTCAGCGAAGTGATTTTGATGTTTATTTACTTATTATTATTTTACAAGAACGATGTGATGTGAGAACATGCAGATATGTTGTTTATATTGCTGTGTGTAGCCTGTAGTGTAGAAATAACTCTAGCGTGCTGTTTGAGGGAGAAAAGCTTCACAGGCATCGAGGGGTCTGGTCTTTTTTATGTTATTTGAATAAACTTTTATTATATTACAGTACTTATTTATTTTTAACACGTAAAAATAATTATCACAACACTGGTAAGGCTTATTCAGATTTTCTCATTCTCTGAATTATCATTATAAAAATAAAAACAATTCAGAAATGTGATGCAAATATTTTTTCTACAAAAGCAACAGTGTTTACAACAGCAAGACCACTTTAGCCTGTAAACTCAATAATATCTATCTGGAAATAAATGTAAAAATATCAATGTCAATAAAAATGCATAATATACCTGACATGAAAGTGCAGTGTGAAGGATATGAATAACAAATGTAGCCTGTCATTTGTTTACATTGCAAAGGTGTTTTTGTTGTTTAGTAGCAGAAATATGCAGTTATTAGCCATGTCCACTGTATTTTTTGTTGGTTTTCCTGAGACCCCCCTTCAAAAGACCAGGACCCCCCCATTGCCCCCCCCAATCAAAATTGTCTGGAGCCGCCACTGAACCTACTGGTAACTTGTTTGCCACGTAGCAATAAAAAAATATACGAAAAACCTTGATTATTCTGGTTAGTCACATTGTACTGCTATTATTTTGAACAATACTGTATATATATATATATATATATATATATATATATATATATATATATATATATATATATATATATATATATATATATATATATATGTAATTTAATAAAATCATAAAAATATTTAAACTGAAAACACAAACTTCCATTTAATAACATACTAAATAAATAACACAAAATATAATTGAAGTGTAAAAAATTTAACTTTGGAGTACTCTTCTTGGTATTGTGGTACCACTAAAATGGTTGGCAGCTTTTCTGTAATTTGCTTGTTTTATTCATATTACTAAGTTGATTTGGATAAAAGCAAAAAAAAAAAAAAAACCCCGAAATAAATAAATGTGAATTAATTGATCGGTGACGGTGTACCTCAAGGACTAGTTGTAGGTCTTCAATGTATCTCTCTTCTGTCTCAATGAGCTCATGGATGTATATTTGCCGTTTCCTCTCCTCCGGGCTTATTGAATCCAGAGTGCTCTGGTCAGCACACCCTAAAAGAAAACAGTACAGGTGAACTCACCCAGACACTTGAAGCCCATAAACACAACAAAACACACACAAGCTGAAGATCCGTCAACAACCTTACTGCAAACACACGCAAGCACACTTTAAAGCAGGATAAATGTCAGTTGCGGCATGTTGATGACACTGCAAACCGCTTCAGCATCAATCCTTACCTGTTGATGGTCTGTCCGTGTGACCATCCGGGGTGCCTTTAGAGGTGCCTTCATCGTCCACATCCCAGAGCCGTAAAAACAGCAGTTTACCCCCCTGAATGTGTTTTGTAAACCTGCTCATTTACTGTAATGAACACTGCAAGCATGCGGGATTATTCTGTTTACCCATAATACAACAGTAGGATAATTATAACCAGATGGCAGTGAAGATTAGCTAGAGGAATACTATCAGCAAGTCACTAGAAACTGATCATGAAGGTGGTGAAATATATGAGACACAACTATCTAATTAAATATGAATAATAATCAAACAATTATATCATTACATGGCTACATAAAAATGCATATCTGGAAGTGTTTTTGGCACTGAACTCTTTTTAAAAAAGGAACAACGTTTGTTTTGTTTTTTTCAAAAGACTTTAATGTCTAGATTTCTTCAAATCAAATAAGTACAAGATCCAAGTATTTGAGATATCTTGAGTATCATTAACAACATCCAATAAAATTATATTAAGGCATTGGTCCACAACTTCACAACTGTTTGCATAGTTTCCTATATATTATTAACAAATCTGTTTATACAGAAGCGAGTCATGCACAAACATGGTATAAAACGCAGTAAATATAAGGCAAAAGCATTGGGTTTAAAACAGCATCAGCAGAACTATATTTGCAAATACACCATAGACAGTAACAAGATGTCTTTCATTTTTGTTCTTACATTGATTTCAAACTAAAACTTAATATAATGAGATTATATATATGTAATATAAATAAAATGGAAGCAAAAGAGTGAAAACCATCTAAAGATTCAAGGTGAAAGTGCCTCCAAAAACTGACAAGTTTGTTCTTTGATGCCTTCAATAACCAGAGGCTAATAACACTTAGATTAAAGTTGCATTATAACCAGCTTATACAAGTAACGTTTATCACTGATTTGATTGTGATGACATACTGAGGCAGTTTCACACTTAAAGTGTAACATCTTTTAAAATGACCTAACTGAGGAGCAACAGTTTTACCGTGAAATCTCACCATCCCAAAATGAACATATAAAAGAAGCTGCCACCTTTAACAAACTAAAAATGTAAGAAAATTCAAAAAAGGAAAACCACATTCACTAACCCAATACAAATCCGTTAAGATCAGTCTGGATTAGCAGTCAATGGAATAAAAACCCTTGTTTTAGTTTAAAAGGAATAAGACTGGTGAGAAAAGATACAGGAGGATGATTGGGTGAGTAAATGGTGGTTTAACAGGACCACCTCCACTGTGAAAGGGGGACAGTGGGTCTCTTATGAGGGAAGGAAAAGTGTTACGACCCTACAGAGAAGGACACAAACGAAGAACAAAGTCGAAGGGGAAAGGATTGTGTGAGAAATAAACGTGTAGCCAAATATGGAGTCTGAGAAGAGGAAAGGTCTAAGATTAGATTATATACTACATGTACAAGTGTTAAAGACTGGAAAAACCCTTTCTGTTATAACTGCAAAAATAAATTGAACCATAAGGCACCATAAAATAACACTAAATACTGATTATATTTAAAAGCAGGATTAAAATGTCTTTATAATAATGTAACGAAATTGTAATACATGTAATACATAAATACAAATCATTTCATATAATAAACACCCACATTTAAGAAACATAGACAGCAAAAACATTTTCTTTAAATAATCTGAAACCAATTTAATTTTCAAAATAAAAAAAGGAGAGCACATTTTATAGTTGCAGACGCAACCAGAACCCGGTAAAATGATTAGAAACATAACCAAAATAGACTGGTCTGTTTATGGGTCTCTACTTACAATGCTGACTGGGGTCAGAATCAGAGGTGGTCAGTTTCACATAGTTGGTAGGAATCAAGCCCCTGACCCCATTGAGCTCTCCTTTCCACCAGTCAGGATCGCTTTTGTCTAGCACGTTGATAACTTGACTCTTTGAGAAGCTCAGCTCGTCCTCATTCACTGCGGTGTAATCGTAAATGGCGATGACTTGGCCGACTAGAGTGAGCACAGACAGAGAGAGAGAGAGAGAGAGAGAGAGAGAGAGAGAGATGAGGAGAGATTCCCCCGAAAAACCCCAACCCTGGAAAGCTGTTCTGTTTCTTACCAGCCGCAGACGCAGGTGTAGATTTGCCGCTGTTTGAGCCCAGAAGCTTGACGTGTGAAGCAGGGAACCAGCCCTTCTGACGCTTCTTCCCCCTGGCCTGAAGACACAATCAAAAACTTTTGCAGATATTTTTTTTACCATTTAAATCGTCAATTATTGTGTGTACAATTCCAGATATACTGTATAACTATTGACAGTAAACCAAAAACTGAATAACACAAATACATCCATTATAAATCATATGGGCCATATGATGGAACACATGGAAAAAGTATCAAGTAAAATCACTTTTATTAGTTCTTTAGTTAACGTAATTGGAGGTAACGGCTCATTTAAGCATGAACTGCTCCCTCACCTGCAGTTCCCCGAGCCACCAGCCGGATGGGTTCTTGGTGAGGATGAGGATGAGCTGTCCTGGGGCGAGATTGAGCTGCTCTGCACCTGCAGCTGTGTGCGCAGTGGTCACCTGGGCCACTTCTACAAACAACACACCACATTATAGGTTTAAACAGCTAGATTTAATTACTGTGATTTCATTTTGACATATAACTTGATGTTGTTATGTACTGACCTGGTTTCTTTGCAGGTGTTCCAAGTTTCCCAGAGAGACTTGATGCCTGACAAGGAGAATTTTGTATTATTATTAAAATCACAAACCAACATCATGTATAAATGTCATTAAATTCCAAAATAAAATTACATCGGCCTCCTTTGGCTTGACGTAATTGGAGGGGAAGACTCCTGCTCGGTCTCCGATGCTGCCTCTCCACCACTCCCCTTCTCTCTCTGATACCAGGATGGTGTCTCCCTCAGTGAAGGTCAGGTCTCCGGGCTCAGGGCTCTCGTAAGTGTACAGAGCCACATATTCTGATGACAGGATCAACATACAAACATGGTTCAGGGTAACTCAGAACACAAGGACAATACTGATGTCGAGAGATTCATGTGTGGTGTGTTCACAAGCATAACAGACACAGAATACACAGGAAATTAATATACTGTACATACACAGGAAATAATGTCTGGGTTGCCCTCAAAGAATGTTTAAAATAATCAATTATTAAATAAATAATTACACTACCGTTCAAAGATTTGGGGTCAGTAAGACTTTAAATTAAAATAAATGAATGCATCAATTCTTTCCCCCAGCAAAGGTGCATTTAATTGATCAAAAATTACTAAATTTCTATTTTAAAAAAATTCTGTTCTTTTGAATATTTCATTCATCAAATAAAAAGGATTTACCCCAATCAAAGGATTAGTATTAAGTAAATATTAAATATATGTACTGATTTTAGCATTTATAACAACAAAAAATATTTCTTGAACAGCAAATTGGCATATTCGAATGATTTCTGAAGACTGGAGTAATGGCTGCTGAAAATTCAGCTTCATCATCTCAGGAATAAATTACATTTTACAACATTAAAAAACAAAGCATTTTAAATCAAATAAATACAGTGGAGAGAACTGCTTCTTTCAAAAAAATTAACTAAATATATTAAACTAAATATATCAAAAATATAACAAAATATATTAAAATGTAAAAAAAAAAAATCCTACCAGCTCCATACTTTAAATTCAATAATAAGATAAGAAATTTAATAATTGAGCAATCTTCATGATGTCAATTTTTGTGAACCACAAAACCACATTTTGTTTCTTATTGCATAATAGCAAATCATTTTTATGTTGCAGTATCATATGCAGTTTTGCACCAAAGATATCTTCTCTTAGCTACTAAGGGAAACTGTACTTTTTTGAGACTCTGCCTCAGAGAAAAAAAACCTAATGTATTTTGTCTTACCTTCATAGCTGGATCCATCTGCTGTATCAGATCCATCAGTGGAACTAAGGGGTGAATAATCCCAAATGAATAATGACAACCGCAAACAGAGAAAGTATAGCAACACAACATCAGAATTAGTCTCTCTGCACCTCAGGACACCAGTGAGTTTTAGTATGCAAAAAAATCCCTTGATTTAGTTTGAAAACACCATTTCACGTTAGCTTTTTCCACAGACAAAGTACATGTAACACTCACAGCTACACACTTAGCATTGTTTTTATTCATATTAAACCACTTCGGCACAGTGTTTGTATTTACTCTGCTTGTGCATCACTGGTGCTCAGCACTGAAACATAGCTTTTGGGGAACCACCCCTGAACCCCATTAATCTCTCCAAGCCACCAGTTCTCCTGCTGCTCCAGGACTGTGATCACATCATCTTTGGAGAAGTTGAGATGGTTGTCCGTCTTTGCGGTCCATGAACACAGAGCTCGAGCTTGCACATTCCCCACCACCTGAAAACACGCAGCAAATGTCATTGCATTTAACCACAAGGATTGTAGCGAACATAAACACTAAGCGGTTATTCTCAAGGAGTCCTGCATACCTGACCATGGTTGGAGGAGGCGGAGCCTGTGGCATGGGTGGGGGTGAAAGCGGAGTTCAACCGTGATCCACTTGGTCCTTCGTTCAGTTTGCTGGTGAAGAAGGTTTTACAATATTCCACATGTTCTACCATCATGCTCAACATTCGAAATGAAACGGTGCATCTTCGTGAACTGTATTCACACAAAGTCTAAATATTGACAGATAATTTGTACTGTGACTTCGTAACAGTTTATACTTTCAGACTTGGTGTGAACATGTCTTGAAAGAAATGCAGTTTGTAGCTGTGAATGTTTTCTATAATGGCTCTGTACCCACATGGACTTTGTCTGTGAGTGCAGATTGAGAAAGGTTGTACAAAATGATTGTGCAAGAGGTGTAAATGAAGCATTTGAACAGTATGAGGTATTCAGATTGGAGAGCACACCTGACAGAGATGGAGACCGGTGGCTTTAGGGCCTGTTTGGCCATGAGCGGAGCCTCTGATTTGGCCTGCTTCTCCACATAGCTCTCAGGGAACCAGCCCATCTTCCCTTGCCGACTGCCATACAGCCAACCTTGCTCTCGCTCCACGCTCTCATCCACCTAAACAAACACAGATCCAGCTGAGTAAACTCGAAATCTGAACCTTAGGCTGACCAGAGTTTCACAGCTTCACTACACGTTCCCACAATCACAAATATTTTCAATGCCAGTTGTTATTACTGCAACACAGAATTTTCACTGCATTACACACACAAAAAAAGAAAACATACAAAGATAAATCAGAATGTGTGTGTGTGTACTATAAATAAGTAAAAAAATTTTGGGAAAGTCTCTTGGTCACCAAGCTAAATAAAAAATCCAGTAAAAACAGTAAGATTGAGAAATATTATTACTATTTAAAGTAACTGTCCTTGTTTCTTTATCATTAGCCATAGAGCAGCCACTACTACTACTACTACTACTACGTGTTCCATGTCACATGATTTTCAGAAATCATTCTAAAATGCCGATATAATGGTCAAGAAAAAGGACACTGAAACCATGACACATTTCAGGATTTTTTTAAATATATATTTATATAAAGTTAAAGAACAGTATTTGTTTAAACTATCAATCTTTTATAATAATATTAAATTCTGTGTCACATTTGATCTATTTAATGCGTTATATAATAGTATGTCAGAAATTTAATGTGGCATCAGTAAAAAAAAAAAAAAATGCATATATAAAGGTTTCACCTGTTAACTGTCACTCACAGACTTGAAAGTGCATGATCCAAACCTACATTTTTATAATTCATGGCTGAAAACATTTTGTAACATGACTTTGATGTACCTTTTTTATAGTAATGCAATGTTTGATATTAAAATGGGTTTCAAAGGATGAATTTCTTTTTTTTTTGACAAAGGTCAGAACTCCTGTTATGATGTAGGTTTTTGAGGTGCACTCTTGCCATAAATTAATCTATTACTTTTCTTACATAATTTTACACAAAAAAAGATTGGTAAAATATCTGTTTGGGAGTCTTAGACCTTTCCAACGATATATAGTTTGTCATGATTAGATTAGGATTTAATTGTAATATAGTGGCAGTTAATAGGTTAAAATTCTTCAAAATAAAATAAAGAAAAGGCAAAAGCTAGCATCTTATATTTTGTCTTCTAGATTTTGGTGCAGATGACTGGCAAGTTTTGGGAGACTTGCTCCCAAACTGACCTCAATCAGGTCATCGCTTTCGAAGGAGAGCTCATCATCGTTTCTGGCAGTGAAGGGGTAGAGGGCTTTAAACGTTGTCAGTGCCGCTGATCTCCTGTGCTGTGTGCCACGAGGATGTCTGCTGCCTGAAATCACGAGGTTCTTTTCAATCATTCCAATCATATCAGAGATACGAGAACTGAACTAACTCTTACAGTACGCTTTTTCTCACCTTTCCTCTCCTCCAGGCCGCGCAGAAGAGCAGCAACAATGTCTGATTTAACGGAGTTCTTCTTGTTGTGTTCATCGACTCTTATTCGTACAGCTGCAGCCTCTTCCTCCTGCTGTTTCTTCTTCCTCTCCTCATCCTGTTTCCTTTGTTCCTCCTCCCGAAGCCTCCTGTCCTCCTCTTCCTGTCTTTTCCGGTCCTCCTCTTTTCTTTTCCTCTCCTCTTCTAGTTTCTTCCTCTCCTCCGCATCTCTCATGGCAGCCTCCTGTGCACGAAGTCGCCTCCTCTCCTCCTCCTCACGCTCCCTTCTTCTCTCCTCTTCTCGTCTCTCCTCCTCTTTCCTTCTCCGCTCCTCACGCTTCCTCTCCTCCTCCAATCTTAACTCCTCCTGTCTCTTTCGTTCCTCCTCCAGTTTTCTCCTTTCTTCCTCCAGTTTTCTCCGCTCCTCCTCCAGTTTCCTCCTTTCTTCATCTCGCCGCCTGCGGTCCTCCTCCTCCTCCTGCCTCCGTTTCTCCTCGAGTCTGCGTCTCTCTTGTTCTCTCCTTTCTTCCTCTTCCTCCCTGCGCCTCCTCTCCTCGTCCTCGCGGGCCTTGCGCTCTCGTTCTGCTTGTTCTCTAGCAGCCTGTAAACGAGCTTGTCTCTCCTTCTCCTCCTCCTCACGAAGTTTGGCTTCTCTTTCCTCCTGTATTTTCCTCTGTTTCTCGTCCTCTTCACGCCGCAGTTTCTCCTGCCACTGTCGCTCCTTCTCCAGTTTGATGCGCCTGTATAGTGCAAGAATTTTTGGTTGTGAAATCATGAATTCTTTAGAAGTTCCATGTGAGTTTGAGTGTATTATAGGAAAAAAAGAAAACAGAAAAGCTTTTTTTTTTTATAAAAAGCTTACTTCTGCTCTTCCTCTTCTCTCCTCTTCTTTTCCAGTTCCTCCTGCTTGCGTTTCTTTAGCTCTCTGATTTTTTCTTCCTTAATGGCGCGTAGTTTTTCCAAAGCAGACTGTTGTGTCCTCTGGCTCTCTCGGAGATCCTGATTAACAAACCAAAAGATTATGACACACTGAACTCAACTGTAACCCAAAACAACCCAGTTCACATTCTTAACACAGATACCTGATACCTTTTAGCTAAAATTTTTATAAAAAATAAACACAACCTGTAATTTAGACCATAAGGTAATGTTTTTAGCAAACTTGCAGACATCTGACTCCATTCTGGTATGCAATGCATTATTTTCCACATTCAAAATCCATTTAGACTAGTTTTTCCTCATGGAATATCCTTTTCCGATCAGAAGGACATCACAATAAAAGGATTCGCACTAACTTTTAAGCCAGAATGCACTCTAAAACAGTGCTTTCTTAGTTAACTATACAAAAACTTAAACACAAACTAATAAAAATGACAAAAACACACAACAAAATGAATAAAAATTAAAAACAAATTAAAACAAACACTAAAAATAAATACTAATTAAAAATATTACGAAAAACAATATAGTCTACCGATGATGCTAAAATAACACTGCTCCTAACTGACACTTCCTAAAATAAATATTACGTGGGAACCTTTACGAATAATAATTAAAAATGTAATGTTTCCCCACCTCTGAAATGACTTCTAATGTAAAACAGATCAGATAGACAGGAAATATTATAAAATCACTAATACAGTGTCACATAACTTGTTTATATTCAACCCCAAATCTCCCCCTAAATTATCTCACACTGAAATATTGTTTCACTCAGAATGCATAGTGAATTGAATTTCCATCCCTGATAATACGTGCCGTAAAGAACCTTTGGTAATGAAAAAAAGGTGAAGCTGCTACAGTAAAAGTGAGCAGGAAAAGGGGAAAAAAAAGAGACCTTCAAAAGGAAGAAGAGATTGCTGAGGCAACGCAGTAAAGAGAGCAGGCCTTTAAGCATGCAGTCATCCATTTCCTCAAACTGCAGCGAAAGCCAGGGAGAGACAGACAAGTAGACAGACAGACAGAAAAGCTCTACAGCTAGTGATAAAGACACAGGGACAAAAGCATAGGGGTTACTCGCATTAGTGTCATCAGGAGCAGTCTATATGCTGTTAGCACTGATCGGTTAAGGAAGGTTTGTTACAGAAAAGGTAAATAGCTGGGGAATAAAATATTTTCACTCAAGTTAAAATGTCCTCTGTCAGTCAGCAGCATCTTGTAAACTAGTGCAACTAGTCTAACTAAACATGCAGCTCAGTTTGTGCTGCTCTGAATGGTTTGCAGGTATTTATTAGTCATGGCTGAGAGATATTAATGGCTTACCTGGATCTCTTTCTTATACTGATCCATATCTGCTAATTTAACTGCAGCTTCCTTCTCCAAAGCATTAAGCTGTTCTTTAAGCTTCCGACAGGTAAGATCCTTGTCTTCTACATTCCTCTGTAAAGTTTTCACTGCCACAGCTGCATCAAAAAACAAACAAACAAACAAACAAACGTGCAAATTATATGTGCTCTCACAATTAGTGGTCGACCAATATATGACTTTTTTTTTTTTTTTAAATCGGCATTGGTCGATACGTTTTTTTTCTTGGCCGATGTGTTCGAGGCAGGACTTTTATTTTGATGGCGCTGAGAGATTGTGATTTCAAATTATGCTGCGCTTTACACATATGTGTCATATTCATGTCGTTTTCACTGTGTGCTGTATGTAAAATGAGGGTTACCCTGGCTTTATTTGAAAAATATGATTCCCAATGCACACAAACTTCCCAGAATACTGAGTGCCCTGTTGTTTACAGTGTTTACTTTTATTTTATATTATAACTTTATAAAATATTTATTTATTTGTGAAAAAAAAAAAACCTTTTACACATTTATTTTTTAAGCCATAGTCAAATTATTTAAAATTTCTTAAATATTAATAATAGAAAAATTATATCGGGATTATATCCGCTTCCAAAGATAATCTGCATTGGCATCGGCTGTCAAAAAACACAGATAGGTCGAAAACTACACACAATTATAAGGGAAAAAGTTCACATGCTCAAGTTTTTGTTCACAATTCCAGATGCTTATATCATACACACACAAAAAAGTTAAAAATAGCAAAACTGGCAACATGTGTCTTACTAGGGAGGTTGTTCAGACTCAGGCTGCGGAGTCTGTCATTGAGTTTTTGCTGTTCTATGGTCGACTGTCCCAACTTCCTTTTAAATTCCTGCAAAAGATTTTAAAGAATAAATGGACATTTTAGTAAGAAATTAATCAATAGATTTAACTTGAATACACAAAGACCCGTTCAGAATTCATATGTGCCGTTACAGATGCAGCAGTCAGACCTCTAACTGTTTCTGCAGAGAGCTGATGTCTGTGATGCAGGAGTCTCTCTTCTGGTTGATCATCTGAAGCTCATTTTTATGAATTCTCTTTTTGCCTTCAGCATCTCGAAGCTTGTCAGAGATTTGTTTCTGCTTGTTGCCCTAAAAAGAGAGAGAAATCTTTTATCAAGCATTTTTGATCTTTTATCAAAAATAGGTATTACAACAATTTTGTACATAATAGAAACGTGTTGTTAAATTGATGTCCTAAATCCTCACCACAGCCTCCAGCTCCATCTCCAGACTCCTCTTCTTGGCTCGGAGCTTGATGATCTCGTCCTGCTCCTCACTCTTCTGGTTTAGGAGCTCCTGCTTTCTCCTCCTCTCCCACTCAAGCTGCTGCTGGCGCTCCAGCTCCTTCTTGGCTGCCTGTAAGGAACACCAAAGCAGCCGTTAGTATAAATGTAAACACATTTTTTTTTAGAGGAATCTGAAACCTCCTCTCACCTCCTTCCTCTCCAGCTCTCGGAGTCTCTCCTCCTCTCTTTGTCTCTCCAGCTCCCTCTGTCGCTCCAGTCGGAGCTCTTCCTCCCTCTTCCTCTTCAGCTCCAGCTCTCGTGCCTCCCTCTCTCTTCTCTCCTGTTCTTCTCTGGCCTTCTGTGCCCTCTTTTCCTCTTCTCTGCGCTGCTGCTCAAGCAGGGCCTGTCGGCGCTTCTCCAGCTCAGCATTACCCATCTCCATATTTTTCTTAAACTTATCCTCAAAAGTCACTAGATAGACAAAGCACTCGTATTATTACAATAAACTGGAATTTTCAAGCAGCTGTTATATTTGATTAAAAAAAAAAAATAGAACTTGTTTTTGTGAATTGTTTTATCCCTCTTTTTGGCAACATATCCCTCTTTTTTAATACAACAATATTTATAAATTTTAGCAATATGGAGGGAGGGAGCTGAAAAATCAGTAGGGTGCAAATCACAGCCAGTAAAGCACACTAAAATTAGATTTATTCAATATTTAGAAAATTATTTATACCAATTGTTTAAATGTCTTTCCCCAAAACAAATAATATTACACAATCTGTGTGCCTAAATAGAATGTGTCTGTTTGAACTCTTTGATACCTGGTGTAAACGTGGGAGGATTCTTTTTTTTAAATGACAGTAATAGATATTTGTATTATGTAATAATGGGTGTGGACTAAACCCATACAATTGTTCCTTGATTTTTGTGGAGGCTCAGGCTCATAGAGGTCCTCAGCCAGGCCTGCATAGATCGAGGGAGTGGTTCCATTCACAGAATCACCAAGCTTCCCCCTAAATGTTCATATTTATGGAGAAAAAACATTGACAAAACAATTTAAGCAATTCAGACAGTAATTTAAAATGTCTTTTACATTGATGAGCAATGGTTTGGATGTGAAAGTTTTCAGCCAATCGGATATCAGGTAACAAGCTAGTCAACAGTACCTCATTGTTGGCGCTAGCAGCTCTGAAGGAAGTGCCATAGGCAGCGGCTGTCCCATTTTAGCCATGTCTACCAGATGCATAGCAAGAATAAACTCCTCAGCCTGTAGTTTACCATCCTTATTCACATCAGCAAGATTCCTGACAAAGAAACATACAAAACATGTCAGTAAATCAAGGCATGTAACTATACGTTTATACAATCTGGAATGTGCTAACTTAAATTTTTAAAACAGAAAATGTCATATACAAAGAAAAGAAGTATTTTGAAGCCACTTTTACATGTTTCATAATATTAGGCCTGTCGTAAACACAGCTGTTAATCACATATATATAAATTGCATGCACCTGCTCTTGTGCAATAAAATATCCCTTAATTAAGATTTCGGTAATAACACTTTCTATGAAGCCCGTATTTATTATACATTATAAGGGTATTCTTAAGGCAACTCATGAATAATCATAACAATTATAATAAAAGATAATACTTACGTGATAATACTATGTGGTTATACGTTTATATAACACACAATGAACACCATATTAAATCAACTTAATTTACAGAATAATGGACTGTATCATGTCTTGACATTGTTTAAGCTTGTGAGTGGTTAAATGTTGAGTGTTATTTGAGTGTTTCCTGTGGAGCTAATGTTAATTAATTGATGTGAGCTTAATACTCCTACTGAAAAAATTCTATGTTTTATATGGTTACATTTTATTTTGATGGTCCCCTTAATCAATCAACTACATGCCAACTAACTCTCATTAGAGTACTAGTTAGCTCAAGAACGGTAGAATCTAGTATGGTAGAGTAAGATGATGTACTTGCAAAAACAATATAGTCAGTTTATCTGTTGGTTGACCATCAAAATAAAATGTTAGCATATGTTTACAGTAGCAGACATACTAATACTCTAGTTGACATGTAGTTGCAGAGTTACTTATCAACAGGAGACTAAAG